>NW_024060762.1:5000-21080 GCF_016432855.1 Salvelinus namaycush | reverse complement strand
ATGGAGCTGGTTAACATGGAACTAGTTAACATTGAACTAGTTAACATATAACTTGTTAACATGGAGCTGGTTAACATGGAACTAGTTGACATAGAACTGGTTAACATGGAACTGGTTAACATGGAGCTGGTTAACATGGAACTGGTTAACATGGAGCTGGTTAACATGGAACTAGTTGACATGGAGCTGGTTAACATGGAACTAGTTAACATATAACTGGTTAACATGGAGCTGGTTAACATGGAACTAGTTAACGTTGAACTAGTTAACATAGAACTGGTTAACATAGAACTGGTTAACTAAGAACTTGTTAACATAGAACTGGTTAACATGGAGCTGGTTAACATGGAACTAGTTAACATTGAACTAGTTAACATATAACTTGTTAACATAGAACTGGTTAACTAAGAACTTATTAACTAGTTAACATGGAACTGGTTAACATGGAACTGGTTAACATGGAGCTGGTTAACATGGAGCTGGTTAACATGGAACTGGTTAACATGGAACTGGTTAACATGGAGCTGGTTAACATGGAACTGGTTAACATAGAACTTGTTAACATAGAACTGGTTAACTAAGAACTTATTAACTAGTTAACATGGAACTGGTTAACATAGAACTAGTTAACATGGAGCTGGTTAACATGGAGCTGGTTAACATGGAACTAGTTGACATAGAACTGGTTAACATGGAACTGGTTAACATAGAACTAGTTGACATAGAACTGGTTAACTAAAAACGTATTAACTAGCTGACATGGAACTGGTTAACATAGAACTAGTTAACATGGAGCTGGTTAACATGGAGCTGGTTAACATGGAACTAGTTGACATAGAACTGGTTAACATGGAACTGGTTAACATAGAACTAGTTAACATGGGACTAGTTAACATGGAGCTGGTTAACATGGAGCTGGTTAACATGGAACTAGTTAACATGTAGCTGGTTAACATGGAACTAGTTAACATGGAACTGGTTAACATGGAGCTAGTTAACATGGAGCTGTTTAACATGGAACTAGTTAACATGGAACTGATTAACATGGAACTGGTTAACAAGGAACAAGTTAACATGGAACTGGTTAACATGGAACTGGTTAACATAGAACTAGTTAACATAGAACTAGTTAACATGGAGCTGGTTAACATGGAACTAGTTGAGATAGAACTGGTTAACATGGAGCTGGTTAACATGGAACTGGTTAACATGGAGCTGGTTATAATGGAACTAGTTGACATGGAGCTGGTTAGCATGGAACTAGTTAACATATAACTGGTTAACATGGAGCTGGTTAACATGGAACTAGTTAACGTTGAACTAGTTGACATAGAACTAGTTAATATGGGACTAGTTAACATGTCCCTGGCAGAGAGCAGATATAGACAGTGTTGACAGGAGCAAGGGTACAATCAGGAGTCACATGTTGTTTAATAATCCCACGTTGTTTGACAGCGCCAAACGCTAGTCCGTGGCCGTAGCACACTGCCTGTCTGCAGTAATCACAGGATTTATACAGCCTTATCTAAATGAAATACATTCTCATAATCAACGCCAAAAGACATTATTTTCAGCAATATAAAAGTTATGGATTTTTCTACAAGAAAGGCAGAATGCCTCAAAGCCAGTTGATTTACATCGCATCTGACGCATTGGATTTTCCTGAACTCTTCAGAACTCAGAGGGGTCCTTTAGAACCTGTTCTACATAGAAAAGGCTTCTATAAGGAAGACATAGAATCGTTAAAGGTTCTATGTAGATAATAAGGTTTTACCTCTATAACGGGTTCTATGTAGATAATACGGTTCTACCTCGATAAAGGGTTCTATGTAGATAATAAGGTTCTAACTCTATAAAGGGTTCTATGTAGATAACACGGTTCTACCTCTATAAAGGGTTCTATGTAGATAATACGGTTCTACCTCTATAAATGGTTCTATGTAGATAATACAGTTCTACCTCTATAAAGGGTTCTATGTGGAGAATATGGTTCTACCTCTATCAAGGGTTCTATGTAGATAATGTTCTACCTCTATAAAGGGTTCTATGTAGATAATACGGTTCTACCTCTATAAAGGGTTCTATGTAGATAATACGGTTCCTCTATAAAGGGTTCTATGTAGATAATACAGTTCTACCTCTATAAAGGGTTCTATGTGGAGAATATGGTTCTACCTCTATCAAGGGTTCTATGTAGATAATGTTCTACCTCTATAAAGGGTTCTATGTAGATAATACGGTTCTACCTCTATAAACGGTTCTATGTAGATAATACGGTTCTACCTCTATAAAGGGTTCTATGTGGATAATATGGTTCTACCTCTATAAAAGGTTCTATGTAGATAATACGGTTCTACCTCTATAAAGGGTTCTATGTAGATAATACGGTTCTACCTCTATAAAGGGTTCTATGTGGATAATATGGTTCTACCTCTATAAAGGGTTCTATGTGGAGAATATGGTTCTACCTCTATCAAGGGTTCTATGTAGATAATGTTCTACCTCTATAAAGGGTTCTATGTAGATAATACGGTTCTACCTCTATAAAGGGTTCTATGTAGATAATACGGTTCTACCTCTATAAAGGGTTCTATGTGGATAATATGGTTCTACCTCTATAAAGGGTTCTATGTAGATAATACAGTTCTACCTCTATAAAGGGTTCTATGTAGATAATACGGTTCTACCTCTATAAAGGGTTCTATGTGGATAATATGGTTCTACCTCTATCAAGGGTTCTATGTGGATAATATGGTTCTACCTCTATCAAGGGTTCTATGTTGATAATAAGGTTCTACCTCTATAAAGGGTTCTATGTAGATAATACGGTTCTACCTCTATAAAGGGTTCTAGGTAGATCATATGGTTCTACCTCTATAAAGGGTTATATGTAGATACTATGGTTCTACCTCTATAAAGGGTTCTATGTAGATAATAAGGTTCTACCTCTATAAAGGGTTCTATGTAGATAATAAGGTTCTACCTCTATAAAGGGTTCTTCTTCAGGGACAAAGGCCTGGAGAATCCTTTTTTCTAAAAGCGTACCTGCTCTAATCTCTTTTTATCACAAAAAGTTATGGATTTTTTGACAAGAAGCAAGAGAGTGCATCAACGCCATTCAAGTCACCATATAGCATTCAAGTTTTCAGAACTCTAAATATATAATATTCTCTTGTTACTAATTTTCAGAACTCTAAATATCTAATATTCTCTTGTTACTAGTTTTCAGAACTCTGAACTTGATGTGCAAGGCCTTTTTATAGCCCATGAACTATAAAAATGCTTCGCACGTCAAACATTTAACCCGTCAATACGGATGAACGTAGGTATCTAAGGTCTTTTATATGGTAATAACGCAGTGCTATGGACGTCATGTTCCTCCGACAGCCTTGAGACTAATGACTGTACGGCCATACTGGCATATGCAAGTCTGCATTTACCACGAACCAAGGCTTAGGTAACGTAACCAAGCGCTCTCCTTTAATCATGACTCAGAGAGAGAATGACCTACACAGACAGCCACACAAGGTCTCCAGGACGGGACATCAAACCTCTGGTCTATGGGGTTACATCAAACCCCTGCTGAACCTTTGATCAGGTAGTGTAGGAGTCAGTGGGATATCATGTTGATATCATGTTGATATCAGGTAGTGTAGGAGTCAGTGGGATATCATGTTGATATCATGTTGATATCAGGTAGTGTAGGAGTCAGTGGGCTATCATGTTGATATCATGTTGATATCAGGTAGTGTAGAAG
Organism: Salvelinus namaycush; assembly: GCF_016432855.1. Classification (NCBI taxonomy): domain Eukaryota; kingdom Metazoa; phylum Chordata; class Actinopteri; order Salmoniformes; family Salmonidae; genus Salvelinus; species Salvelinus namaycush. The sequence goes on along the minus strand of NW_024060762.1, from coordinate 17,323 downwards.
TCAGTGGGATGTCATGTTGATATCATGTTGATATCAGGTAGTGTAGGAGTCAGTGGGATATCATGTTGATATCAGGTAGTGTAGGAGTCAGTGGGATATAATGTTGATATCATGTTGATATCAGGTAGTGTAGGAGTCAGTGGGATATCATGTTGATATCAGGTAGTGTAGGAGACAGTGGGATATCATGTTGATATCAGGTAGTGTAGGAGACAGTGGGATATCATGTTGATATCATGTTGATATCAGGTAGTGTAGGAGACAGTGGGATATCATGTTGATATCATGTTGATATCAGGTAGTGTAGGAGTCAGTGGGATATCATGTTGATATCATGTTGATATCAGGTAGTGTAGGAGTCAGTGGGATATCATGTTGATATCATGTTGATATCAGGTAGTGTAGGAGTCAGTGGGATATCATGTTGATATCAGGTAGTGTAGGAGACAGTGGGATATCATGTTGATATCATGTTGATATCAGGTAGTGTAGGAGTCAGTGGGATATCATGTTGATATCAGGTAGTGTAGGAGTCAGTGGGATATCATGTTGATATCATGTTGATATCAGGTAGTGTAGGAGTCAGTGGGATATCATGTTGATATCATGTTGATATCAGGTAGTGTAGGAGTCAGTGGGATATCATGTTGATATCATGTTGATCAGGTAGTGTAGGAGTCAGTGGGATATCATGTTGATATCATGTTGATATCATGTTGATATCAGGTAGTGTAGGAGTCAGTGGGATATCATGTTGATATCATGTTGATATCAGGTAGTGTAGGAGTCAGTGGGATATCATGTTGATATCATGTTGATATCAGGTAGTGTAGGAGTCAGTGGGATATCATGTTGATATCATGTTGATATCAGGTAGTGTAGGAGTCAGTGGGATATCATGTTGATATCAGGTAGTGTAGGAGTCAGTGGGATATCATGTTGATATCATGTTGATATCAGGTAGTGTAGGAGTCAGTGGGATATCATGTTGATATCATGTTGATATCATGTTGATATCAGGTAGTGTAGGAGTCAGTGGGATATCATGTTGATATCATGTTGATATCAGGTAGTGTAGGAGTCAGTGGGATATCATGTTGATGTCATGTTGATATCAGGTAGTGTAGGAGTCAGTGGGATATCATGTTGATATCATGTTGATATCATGTTGATATCAGGTAGTGTAGGAGACAGTGGGATATCATGTTGATATCAGGTAGTGTAGGAGTCAGTGGGATATCATGTTGATATCATGTTGATATCATGTTGATATCAGGTAGTGTAGGAGACAGTGGGATATCATGTTGATATCATGTTGATATCAGGTAGTGTAGAAGTCAGTGGGAAATCATGTTGATATCAGGTAGTGTAGGAGTCAGTGGGATATCATGTTGATATCATGTTGATATCAGGTAGTGTAGGAGTCAGTGGGATATCATGTTGATATCATGTTTATCAGGTAGTGTAGGAGTCAGTGGGATATCATGTTGATATCATGTTGATATCAGGTAGTGTAGGAGTCAGTGGGATATCATGTTGATATCATGTTTATCAGGTAGTGTAGGAGTCAGTGGGATATCATGTTGATATCAGGTAGTGTAGAAGTCAGTGGGAAATCATGTTGATATCAGGTAGTGTAGGAGTCAGTGGGATATCATGTTGATATCAGGTAGTGTAGGAGTCAGTAGGATATCATGTTGATATCAGGTAGTGTAGGAGTCAGTGGGATATCATGTCGATATCAGGTAGTGTAGGAGTCAGTGGGATATCATGTCGATATCATGTTGATATCAGGTAGTGTAGGAGTCAGTGGGATATCATGTTGATATCAGGTAGTGTAGGAGTCAGTAGGATATCATGTTGATATCAGGTAGTGTAGGAGACAGTGGGATATCATGTCGATATCATGTTGATATCAGGTAGTGTAGGAGACAGTGGGATATCATGTTGATATCAGGTAGTGTAGGAGACAGTGGGATATCATGTTGATATCATGTTTATATCAGGTAGTGTAGGAGACAGTGGGATATCATGTTGATATCATGTTGATATCAGGTAGTGTAGGAGTCAGTGGGATATCATGTTGATATCAGGTAGTGTAGGAGTCAGTGGGATATCATGTTGATATCATGTTGATATCAGGTAGTGTAGGAGTCAGTGGGATATCATGTCGATATCATGTTGATATCAGGTAGTGTAGGAGACAGTGGGATATCATGTTGATATCATGTTGATATCAGGTAGTGTAGGAGACAGTGGGATATCATGTTGATATCATGTTGATATCAGGTAGTGTAGGAGTCAGTGGGATATCATGTTGATATCATGTTGATATCAGGTAGTGTAGGAGTCAGTGGGATATCATGTTGATATCATGTTGATCAGGTAGTGTAGGAGTCAGTGGGATATCATGTTGATATCATGTTGATATCAGGTAGTGTAGGAGTCAGTGGGATATCATGTTGATATCATGTTGATATCAGGTAGTGTAGGAGTCAGTGGGATATCATGTTGATATCATGTTGATATCAGGTAGTGTAGGAGTCAGTGGGATATCATGTTGATATCATGTTGATATCAGGTAGTGTAGGAGTCAGTGGGATATCATGTTGATATCAGGTAGTGTAGGAGTCAGTGGGATATCATGTTGATGTCATGTTGATATCAGGTAGTGTAGGAGTCAGTGGGATATCATGTAGATATCATGTTGATATCATGTTGATATCAGGTAGTGTAGGAGACAGTGGGATATCATGTTGATATCAGGTAGTGTAGGAGTCAGTGGGATATCATGTTGATATCATGTTGATATCAGGTAGTGTAGGAGACAGTGGGATATCATGTTGATATCATGTTGATATCAGGTAGTGTAGGAGTCAGTGGGATATCATGTTGATATCAGGTAGTGTAGGAGTCAGTGGGATATCATGTTGATATCATGTTGATATCAGGTAGTGTAGGAGACAGTGGGATATCATGTTGATATCAGGTAGTGTAGGAGTCAGTGGGATATCATGTTGATATCAGGTAGTGTAGGAGTCAGTGGGATATCATGTTGATATCATGTTGATATCAGGTAGTGTAGGAGACAGTGGGATATCATGTTGATATCAGGTAGTGTAGGAGTCAGTGGGATATCATGTTGATATCAGGTAGTGTAGGAGTCAGTGGGATATCATGTTGATATCAGGTAGTGTAGGAGTCAGTGGGATATCATGTTGATATCATGTTGATATCAGGTAGTGTAGGAGTCAGTGGGATATCATGTTGATATCATGTTGATATCAGGTAGTGTAGGAGTCAGTGGGATATAATGTTGATATCAGGTAGTGTAGGAGTCAGTGGGATATCATGTTGATATCATGTTGATATCAGGTAGTGTAGGAGTCAGTGGGATATCATGTTGATATCATGTTGATATCAGGTAGTGTAGGAGTCAGTGGGATATCATGTTGATATCATGTTGATATCAGGTAGTGTCGGAGTCAGTGGGGTATCATGGTGATATCAGGTAGTGTAGGAGTCAGTGGGATATCATGTTGATATCATGTTGATATTAGGTAGTGTAAGAGTCAGTGGGATATCATGGTGATATCAGGTAGTGTAGGAGACAGTGGGATATCATGTTGATATCAGGTAGTGTAGGAGTCAGAGGGATATCATGTTGATATCATGTTGATATCATGTTGATATCAGGTAGTGTCGGAGTCAGTGGGATATCATGGTGATATCATGTTGATATCATGTTGATATCAGGTAGTGTAGGAGACAGTGGGATATCATGTTGATATCAGGTAGTGTAGGAGACAGTGGGATATCATGTTGATATCAGGTAGTGTAGGAGTCAGTGGGATATCATGTTGGAGTCAGTGGGATAAGATGTTCCCAATATAGTGCACTACATTTGACCAAGGCCCACAGTGCATTATATAGGGAACATGGTGAGATTTGGGACACAGCCTCTCCCCAACCTCAGCATTGACAGAAGCATCTTCATTACTTCATTACCATAGCTTGAATACAGGCCGAATCAATAGATATTGATCTCCCAGTCACAGCAGCAGATACGCCCCTTTACACTCAGACTACAGTCTTCATTTAGGGGATTCTAGACCCAACGCAGGCACACACCGTCTCAGGGTTGAGGAGGATACATGAGAACCATCCTCATTATGTCTCTGGAGAGAGAGAGAGAGAGAGAGAGAGAGAGAGAGAGAGAGAGAGAGAGAGAGAGAGAGAGAGAGAGAGAGAGAGAGAGAGAGAGAGAGACAGAGACAGAGACAGAGACAGAGACAGAGAGAGAGAGAGCCCAATGGCACTGTGAAGTATCATGCTGTAATTGATTATAAATGCATAAACACTTAGAGATTATGTGATCAAACTAAAGTGTGTGTGTGTGTTAATGAATCTGACTCCGAAGACGTAATTGGGCCACACCACAATTAGCCTAAACATTAGATTCAACTGGAGGGAAAGAGGGACTGCATGATGAGGCAATATTGTAGCAACAGTGTCCTTAGGAGAGAGAGACTGCATGGTGAGACAACAGTGTCCTTAGGAGAGAGAGACTGCATGATGAGACAACAGTGTCCTTAGGAGAGAGAGACTGCATGATGAGACAACAGTGTTCTTAGGAGAGAGAGACTGCATGGTGAGACAACGGTGTCCTTAGGAGAGAGAGACTGCATGGTGAGACAACGGTGTCCTTAGGAGAGACAGAGACTGCATGGTGAGACAACAGATGACAGTGTCCTTAGGAGAGAGAGACTGCATGGTGAGACAACAGTGTCCTTAGGAGAGAGAGACTGCATGGTGAGACAACGGTGTCCTTAGGAGAGAGAGACTGCATGGTGAGACAACGGTGTCCTTAGGAGAAACAGAGACTGCATGGTGAGACAACAGATGACAGTGTCCTTAGGAGAGAGAGACTGCATGGTGAGACAACAGTGTTCTTAGGAGAGAGAGACTGCATGGTGAGACAACCGTGTCCTTAGCTTCATGTGGGAAACAGAAATAGCAAGACTACTGAGTCACCAGAGGAAAACTAGAAAATCTGAAGACAAACGATACACAGCCTCCCCCGTTGAACAGCCTCCCCCGTTGAACAGCCTCCCGCGTTGAACAGCCTCCCCCGTTGAACAGACTCCCCCGTTGAACAGACTCCCCCGTTGAACAGACTCCCCCGTTGAACAGCCTCCCCCGTTGAACAGCCTCCCCCGTTGAACAGCCTCCCCCGTTGAACAGCCTCCCCCGTTGAACAGACTCCCCCGTTGAACAGACTCCCCCGTTGAACAGCCTCCCCCGTTGAACAGCCTCCCCCGTTGAACAGACTCCTCTGTTGAACAGACTCCCCCGTTGAACAGACTCCCCCGTTGAACAGACTCCCCCGTTGAACAGACTCCCCCGTTGAACAGACTCCCCCGTTGAACAGACTCCCACGTTGAACAGACATTTTTCCAGGAGTAATCCGTATGACATCAGTGCAAGCTCCTGGCTCTCTCTCTGTGTGTGTGTGTGTGTGTGTGTGTGTGTGTGTGTGTGTGCGTGTGTGTGTGTGTGTGTGTGTGTGTGTGTGTGTGTGTGTGTGTGTGTGTGTGTGTGTGTGTGTGTGTGTGTGTGTGTGTGTGTTCCTGGCTGGACCATCGCTCCACAGTAGAGCAGAATTCCCCTCGCTGAGCTCAACACATCCTTCACTGAGCATGTCATGACCAGAGCATGACACACACTGAGGATGTGCTAGCCAAGCCAGTGAACACACACACACACACACACACACACACACACACACACACACACACACACACAGAAAACAAAGGAGAAAATAACTACTCCTGAAGTCTGTGTGACAGCCCCGTCAGTCGCGTTGAATCAATGTCCATCTTTATGAAAGTCAAAGAGAAGTCTTGCTATTTATTATTTGATATGAAAACATCCTTTACTGGCTCTAACAGCCGACCAATCACCCTTCCATCAACCCCTAAGTAAACTTTTGGGAGAAATGGTGTTTGATCAGATACAATGCTTTTTCACAGTAATAAAAAAAAGTGACTTTCAGCACGCTTATAGGTGATGGCACTTATCATGCATGGCACTTACACAAATGACCAATGATTGGCTAAGAGAAATTGATAATAATTAGATTGTTGGAGTTTTCGTGTTAGACTTCAGCGCAGCTTTTGACATTATCGAACATAATCTGCCGGCTGGAAAAACTCATGTGTTACGGCTTTACACCCCCTGCTATATTGTGGATAAAGAGTTAGTGGCAAGAAAACGTATGTGTTACGGCTTTACACCCCCTGCTATATTGTGGATTGAGAATTATCTGTCTAACAGAACACAGCGGGTGTTTTTTTAATGGAAACCAACATAATCCTGGTAGAGTCAGGCATTCCCCAGGGCAGCTGTCTAGGCCCCTTACTTTGTTCAATCTTTACTAATGACATGCCACTGGCTGTGAGTAAAGCCAGTGTGTCTATGCATGCTAATGACTCAATACTATGCATGTAAGCTACTACAGCAAGTGAAATCACTGCAACACTTAACAAAAAGCTACAGTCAGTCTCAGAAAGGGTGGAAAGAAATAAGTTAGTCCTAAATATTATTTCACAAACTAAAAGCATTGTATTTGGGACAAATTGTTCAATAAGCTCTGAACCTCAACTAAATCTTGGAATGAATGATGTGGAAATTGAGCAAGTTGAGGTGACTGTACTGCTTGGAGTAACACTGGATTGTAAACTGTCATGGTCAAAACATATAGATACAACATTAGCTCAGATGGGGAGAACTGCCCAGTCATATGGTCTACTGTCCAGTCATATGGTCTACTGCCCAGTCATATGGTCTACTGTCCAGTCATATGGTCTACTGTCCAGTCATATGGTCTACTGTCCAGTCATATGGTCTACTGGTCTACTGCCCAGTCATATGGTCTATTGGTCCAGTCATGTGGTCTACTGCCCAGTCATATGGTCTCCTGGTCTACTGTCCAGTCATATGGTCTATTGGTCCAGTCATGTGGTCTACTGCTCAGTCATATGGTCTACTGTCCAGTCATATGGTCTACTGTCCAGTCATATGGTCTACTGTCCAGTCATATGGTCTACTGTCCAGTCATATGGTCTACTGGTCTACTGCCCAGTCATATGGTCTATTGGTCCAGTCATGTGGTCTACTGCCCAGTCATATGGTCTCCTGGTCTACTGTCCAGTCATATGGTCTATTGGTCCAGTCATGTGGTCTACTGCTCAGTCATATGGTCTACTGTCCAGTCATATGGTCTACTGTCCAGTCATATGGTCTACTGTCCAGTCATATGGTCTACTGTCCAGTCATATGGACTACTGTCCAGTCATATGGACTACTGGTCTACTGTCCAGTCATATGGTCTACTGTCCAGTCATATGGTCTACTGTCCAGTCATATGGACTACTGTCCAGTCATATGGTCTACTGGTCTACTGTCCAGTCATATGGTCTACTGTCCAGTCATATGGTCTACTGCCCAGTCATATGGTCTCCTGCCCAGTCATATGGTCTACTGCCCAGTCATATGGTCTACTGTCCAGTCATATGGTCTACTGTCCAGTCATATGGTCTACTGTCCAGTCATATGGTCTACTGTCCAGTCACATGGTCTACTGTCCAGTCATATGGTCTACTGGTCTACTGTCCAGTCATATGGTCTACTGTCCAGTCATATGGTCTACTTCCCAGTCATATGGTCTACTGTCCAGTCATATGGTCTACTGTCCAGTCATATGGTCTACTGCCCAGTCATATGGTCTACTGTCCAGTCATATGGTCTACTGCCCAGTCATATGGTCTACTGTCCAGTCATATGGTCTACTGCCCAGTCATATGGTCTACTGCCCAGTCATATGGTCTACTGCCCAGTCATATGGTCTACTGTCCAGTCATATGGTCTCCTGGTCTACTGGTCCAGTCATATGGTCTACTGTCCAGTCATATGGTCTACTGTCCAGTCATATGGTATCCTGTCCAGTCATATGGTCTACTGTCCACTCATATGGTCTACTGCCCAGTCATATGGTCTACTGTCCAGTCATATGGTCTACTGCCCAGTCATATGGTCTACTGTCCAGTCTACTGTCCACTCATATGGTCTACTGTCCAGTCATATGGTCTACTGTCCAGTCATATGGTCTCCTGTCCAGTCATATGGTCTACTGTCCACTCATATGGTCTACTGCCCAGTCATATGGTCTACTGTCCAGTCATATGGTCTACTGCCCAGTCATATGGTCTACTGCCCAGTCATATGGTCTACTGTCCAGTCATATGTTCTACTGTCCAGTAATATGGTCTACTGGTCTACTGTCCAGTCATATGGTCTACTGCCCAGTCATATGGTCTACTGCCCAGTCATATGGTCTACTGCCCAGTCATATGGTCTACTGTCCAGTCATATGGTCTACTGCCCAGTCATATGGTCTACTGTCCAGTCTACTGTCCACTCATATGGTCTACTGCCCAGTCATATGGTCTACTGTCCAGTCATATGGTCTACTGTCCAGTAATATGGTCTACTGGTCTACTGTCCAGTCATATGGTCTACTGTCCAGTCATATGGTCTCCTGTCCAGTCATATGGTCTACTGTTCACTCATATGGTCTACTGCCCAGTCATATGGTCTACTGTCCAGTCATATGGTCTACTGCCCAGTCATATGGTCTACTGCCCAGTCATATGGTCTACTGTCCAGTCATATGGTCTACTGTCCAGTAATATGGTCTACTGGTCTACTGTCCAGTCATATGGTCTACTGCCCAGTCATATGGTCTACTGCCCAGTCATATGGTCTACTGCCCAGTCATATGGTCTACTGTCCAGTCATATGGTCTACTGTCCAGTCATATGGTCTACTGTCCAGTCTACTGTCCACTCATATGGTCTACTGCCCAGTCATATGGTCTACTGCCCAGTCATATGGTCTACTGTCCAGTCATATGGTCTACTGTCCAGTAATATGGTCTACTGGTCTACTGTCCAGTCATATGGTCTACTGTCCAGTCATATGGTCTCCTGTCCAGTCATATGGTCTACTGTCCACTCATATGGTCTACTGCCCAGTCATATGGTCTACTGTCCAGTCATATGGTCTACTGCCCAGTCATATGGTCTACTGCCCAGTCATATGGTCTACTGTCCAGTCATATGGTCTACTGTCCAGTAATATGGTCTACTGGTCTACTGTCCAGTCATATGGTCTACTGCCCAGTCATATGGTCTACTGCCCAGTCATATGGTCTACTGCCCAGTCATATGGTCTACTGTCCAGTCATATGGTCTACTGTCCAGTCATATGGTCTACTGTCCAGTCATATGGTCTACTGGTCTACTGTCCAGTCATATGGTCTACTGTCCAGTCATATGGTCTACTGTCCAGTCATATGGTCTACTGTCCAGTCATATGGTCTACTGTCCAGTCATATGGTCTCCTGCCCAGTCATATGGTCTACTCTCCAGTCATATGGTCTACTGCCCAGTCATATGGTCTACTGTCCAGTCATATGGTCTACTGTCCAGTCATATGGTCTACTGTCCAGTCATATGTGACTGCATCACCCATCTGTCTATTCAAATGACAGGCACACAGCTCAGTTACCCCACAAGACATGCCACCAGGGTTCTCTTCACAGTCCAGAACAGACTGGAGAACGCGCAGTACTACACAGAGCCATGACTACACGGAACTCTATTCCACATCAAGTAACTGATGCAGTAGTAGAATCAGATTTTAAAAAACAGATCTTGTTCATTGGTCAGAAAGTAGGTCAAACTAATGAGAAAAATCCCCCCATTATAATCAACAGTGATTCACAGTTATGATCAGAGCAACTGACATGTGGTGATTGATGATATGTTGTAAAGCCCAGCAGGATCAATACAGACTTTGTCCCAAATGGGATCCTGTATTCCCTATGTAGTGCACTACTTTTCACCATGGCTCATAGGGCTCTGGTCAAAAGTAGTGCACTAAAATAGGGAATAGGGTGCCATTTGGGAAGACGCCAACAGTTTCATCTTAATGAAATGTGTCTGTGATGGATGAGTCCACGGTGATCTTCATTACCTCATAGGGCTCTGGTCAAAAGAAGTGCACTAAAATAGGGAATAGGGTGCCATTTGGGAAGACGCCAACAGTTTCATCTTAATGAAATGTGTCTGTGATGGATGAGTCCACGGTGATCTTCATTACCTCATAGGGCTCTGGTCAAAAGAAGTGCACTACGTAGGGAATAGGGTGCCATTTGGGGAGACACAAACAGTTCCATCTTAATGAAATGTGTCTGTGATGGATGAGTCCACGGTGATCTCCATTACCTCAGATCATTGATCTCGTCTCAAAAATGGAACGACATCACTGGAAATGTAGGAATTAAATGCAAATCCAAGTCTCCAATGAAATGCTTCGATGATGAAGACAGGGACACCAGTTGGTGGCACCAGCTCATGATTTTGGAGGCACCTCCACATTTTTGGGGGGGGTGGGGGGGTGGGGCAGCGTTACACAATAGAATACATTTGAGTCATTATCTTATAACGTCATTATAAAGTCATTATAACGTCATTATAACGTCATTATTAAGTCATTATAAAGTCATCCATAATGCTTTATTAAGTCATTATTAAGTCATTATTAAGTCATTATTATGTCATTATTAAGTCATTATTAAGTCATTATTAAGTCATTATTACGTCATTATTAAGTCATTATTACGTCATTATTAAGTCATTATGATGGCATTATTAAGTCATTATTAAGTCATTATAACGTCATTATTAAAGTCATTATTAAGTCATTATAAAGTCATTATTAAGTCATTGTAAAGTCATTCATAATGCTTTATTAAGAGGTGAAATTGACTACTCACATGGTATTTAATAACTAAATTGTTACAATCTGTCCGAGCAGGAAATGCATGATTCAAAACATTTTGATATGCAACCTAATCCAATGATTCATTCATTTGAGGTTGACAATTAGTCTATTGTTTTTTATGTTTGACTGTTTTTCTGATCAATAGAAATGAATTTGACCTTTGTCTTTGTTATATAGTCTAGGCCTAATTAAATTGGTGCTAACTCATTCATATTATATAGTCTAGGCCTAATTCAATTGGTGCTAATTCATTAATACTATATAGTCTGGGCCTAATTCAATTGGTGCTAATTCATTAATACTATATAGTCTGGGCCTAATTAAATTGGTGCTAATTCATTCATATTATATAGTCTAGGCCTAATTCAATTGGTGCTAATTCATTCATATTATATAGTCTAGGCCTAATTCAATTGGTGCTAATTCATTAATACTATATAGTCTAGGCCTAATTAAATTGGTGCTAATTCATTCATATTATATAGTCTAGGCCTAATTCAATTGGTGCTAATTCATTAATACTATATAGTCTGGGCCTAATTAAATTGGTGCTAATTCATTCATATTATATAGTCTAGGCCTAATTCAATTGGTGCTAATTCATTAATACTATATAGTCTGGGCCTAATTAAATTGGTGCTAATTCATTAATATTATATAGTCTAGGCCTAATTCAATTGGTGCTAATTCGTTAATATTATATAGTCTAGGCCTAATTCAATTGGTGCTAATTCATTAATATTATATAGTCTAGGCCTAATTCAATTGGTGCTAAATCATTAATATTATATAGTCTAGGCCTAAGTCAATTGGTGCTAATTCATCTCCTGAGGAAGTGGAAACTCTAAACACATTAGCTAGATCGCTAAATCTAAATATAACAGCTACTGCAAGTAGCCATGTATTAATCAAAGCGGACATCGTAATGTATTAATCTAACATTAAACGTAATGGCCTAAAATAACTTAGTTCACTTGAAAGTGGCAATTTTGTGCACTCTGCATTTAGAATCTGTATCAGATATCTTGATTGTAAAACAGTGTGCTTTGAGCTCAATAATGATCGTTGAGAAATAATAAAAACATATACCTGCAGAAAGCTGAGACTCTCCTCTCAGAAAGCTGAGACTCTCCTCTCAGAAAGCTGAGACTCTCCTCTCAGAAAGCTGAGACCCTCCTCTCAGAAAGCTGAGACTCTCCTCTCAGAAAGCTGAGACTCTCCTCTCAGAAAGCTGAGACCCTCATCTCAGAAAGCTGAGACTCTCCTCTCAGAAAGCTGAGACTCTCCTCTCAGAAAGCTGAGACTCTCCTCTCAGAAAGCTGAGACCCTCCTCTCAGAAAGCTGAGACCCTCATCTCAGAAAGCTGAGACCCTCATCTCAGAAAGCTGAGACCCTCATCTCAGAAAGCTGAGACT
>NW_024060761.1:15000-21082 GCF_016432855.1 Salvelinus namaycush | reverse complement strand
AGCTCCATAAATCCCTTAGGCCGGTGCCTACTGACTTGTGCCCGTAGTATGGTGCTCCCATAGCGGGCATGGGTGTGGGCAGGCCCTTTAAATTCATTTTCATTCGATTTAAATAGGGGCACCTGGTCCAAACAAAAAGAGGGCACTCTGTCGTTTGAAAAGTTCAACTAGAAAGATTCAGACCTTATTAAAAAGCTCCATAAATCCCTTAGGCCGGTGCCTACTGACTTGTGCCCGTAGTATGGTGCTCCCATAGCGGGCATGGGTGTGGGCAGGCCCTTTAAATCATTTTCATTCGATTTAAATAGGGGCACCTGGTAACCCAAACAAAAAGGTGGTGTCGTTTGAGACTGCGGACAGACATTTTATAAAAGCTCCATAAATCCCTTAGGCCGGTGGCCACTGACTTGTGCCCAGTAGTATGGTGCTCCCATAGCGGGCATGGGTGTGGGCAGGCCCTTTAAATTCATTTTCATTCGATTTAAATAGGGGCACCTGGTAACCCAAAAAGAGGGCACTCTGTCGTTTTTCCTGAAAAGTTCAACTTAGAAAGTATTCAGACCTTTTTTTAAAAGCTCCATAAATCCCTTAGGCCGGTGCCTACTGACTTGTGCCCGTAGTATGGTGCTCCCATAGCGGGCATGGGTGTGGGCAGGCCCTTTAAATTCATTTTCATTCGATTTAAATAGGGGCACCTGGTAACCCAAAAAGAGGGCACTCTGTCGTTTTTCCTGAAAAGTTCAACTTAGAAAGTATTCAGACCTTATTTTTAAAAGCTCCATAAATCCCTTAGGCCGGTGCCTACTGACTTGTGCCCGTAGTATGGTGCTCCCATAGCGGGCATGGGTGTGGGCAGGCCCTTTAAATTCATTTTCATTCGATTTAAATAGGGGCACCTGGTAACCCAAAAAGAGGGCACTAGTCGTTTTTCCTGAAAGTTCAACATAGAATAGTTTCGACTAATTTTTAAAAAGCTCCATAAATCCCTTAGAGGCCGGTGCCTACTGACTTGGACCCCTACTATGGTGCTCCCATATCGGGCATGGGGGTGGGCAGGCCCTTAAAAGTCGTTTTCATTCGATTTCAATAGCGGCACCTGGTAACCCAAAAAGAGGGCACTCTGTCGTTTTTCCTGAATAGTTCAACATAGAATATTTTCGGACCTTTTTTGAAAAGCTCCATAAATCCCTTAGGCCGGTGCCTACTGACTTGGACCCCTACTATGGTGCTCCCATATCGGGCATGGGCGTGGGCAGGCCCTTAAAAGTCGTTTTCATTCGATTTCAATAGGGGCACCTGGTAACCCAAAAAGAGGGCACTCTGTCGTTTTTCCTGAATAATTCAACATAGAATATTTTCGGACTTTTTTTGAAAAGCTCCATAAATCCCTTAGGCCGGTGCCTACTGACTTGGACCCCTACTATGGTGCTCCCATATCGGGCATGGGCGTGGGCAGGCCCTTAAAAGTCATTTTCATTCGATTTCAATAGCGGCACCTGGTAACCCAAAAAGAGGGCACTCTGTCGTTTTTCCTGAATAGTTCAACATAGAATATTTTCGGACTTTTTTGAAAAGCTCCATAAATCCCTTAGGCCGGTGCCTACTGACTTGGACCCCTACTATGGTGCTCCCATATCGGGCATGGGCGTGGGCAGGCCCTTAAAAGTCGTTTTCATTCGATTTCAATAGGGGCACCTGGTAACCCAAAAAGAGGGCACTCTGTCGTTTTTCCTGAATATTCAACATAGAATATTTTCGGACTTTTTTGAAAAGCTCCATAAATCCCTTAGGCCGGTGCCTACTGACTTGGACCCCTACTATGGTGCTCCCATATCGGGCATGGGCGTGGGCAGGCCCTTAAAAGTCAGTTTTCATTCGATTTCAATAGCGGCACCTGGTAACCCAAAAAGAGGGCACTCTGTCGTTTTTCCTGAATAGTTCAACATAGAATATTTTCGGACTTTTTTTGAAAAGCTCCATAAATCCCTTAGGCCGGTGCCTACTGACTTGGACCCCTACTATGGTGCTCCCATATCGGGCATGGGCGTGGGCAGGCCCTTAAAAGTCGTTTTCATTCGATTTCAATAGGGGCACCTGGTAACCCAAAAAGAGGGCACTCTGTCGTTTTTCCTGAATAATTCAACATAGAATATTTTCGGACTTTTTTTGAAAAGCTCCATAAATCCCTTAGGCCGGTGCCTACTGACTTGGACCCCTACTATGGTGCTCCCATATCGGGCATGGGCGTGGGCAGGCCCTTAAAAGTCATTTTCATTCGATTTCAATAGCGGCACCTGGTAACCCAAAAAGAGGGCACTCTGTCGTTTTTCCTGAATAGTTCAACATAGAATATTTTCGGACTTTTTTGAAAAGCTCCATAAATCCCTTAGGCCGGTGCCTACTGACTTGGACCCCTACTATGGTGCTCCCATATCGGGCATGGGCGTGGGCAGGCCCTTAAAAGTCGTTTTCATTCGATTTCAATAGGGGCACCTGGTAACCCAAAAAGAGGGCACTCTGTCGTTTTTCCTGAATAATTCAACATAGAATATTTTCGGACTTTTTTTGAAAAGCTCCATAAATCCCTTAGGCCGGTGCCTACTGACTTGGACCCCTACTATGGTGCTCCCATATCGGGCATGGGCGTGGGCAGGCCCTTAAAAGTCATTTTCATTCGATTTCAATAGCGGCACCTGGTAACCCAAAAAGAGGGCACTCTGTCGTTTTTCCTGAATAGTTCAACATAGAATATTTTCGGACTTTTTTGAAAAGCTCCATAAATCCCTTAGGCCGGTGCCTACTGACTTGGACCCCTACTATGGTGCTCCCATATCGGGCATGGGCGTGGGCAGGCCCTTAAAAGTCGTTTTCATTCGATTTCAATAGGGGCACCTGGTAACCCAAAAAGAGGGCACTCTGTCGTTTTTCCTGAATAATTCAACATAGAATATTTTCGGACTTTTTTTGAAAAGCTCCATAAATCCCTTAGGCCGGTGCCTACTGACTTGGACCCCTACTATGGTGCTCCCATATCGGGCATGGGCGTGGGCAGGCCCTTAAAAGTCATTTTCATTCGATTTCAATAGCGGCACCTGGTAACCCAAAAAGAGGGCACTCTGTCGTTTTTCCTGAATAGTTCAACATAGAATATTTTCGGACTTTTTTTGAAAAGCTCCATAAATCCCTTAGGCCGGTGCCTACTGACTTGGACCCCTACTATGGTGCTCCCATATCGGGCATGGGCGTGGGCAGGCCCTTAAAAGTCGTTTTCATTCGATTTCAATAGCGGCACCTGGTAACCCAAAAAGAGGGCACTCTGTCGTTTTTCCTGAATAGTTCAACATAGAATATTTTCGGACTTTTTTTGAAAAGCTCCATAAATCCCTTAGGCCGGTGCCTACTGACTTGGACCCCTACTATGGTGCTCCCATATCGGGCATGGGCGTGGGCAGGCCCTTAAAAGTCGTTTTCATTCGATTTCAATAGGGGCACCTGGTAACCCAAAAAGAGGGCACTCTGTCGTTTTTCCTGAATAATTCAACATAGAATATTTTCGGACTTTTTTTGAAAAGCTCCATAAATCCCTTAGGCCGGTGCCTACTGACTTGGACCCCTACTATGGTGCTCCCATATCGGGCATGGGCGTGGGCAGGCCCTTAAAAGTCATTTTCATTCGATTTCAATAGCGGCACCTGGTAACCCAAAAAGAGGGCACTCTGTCGTTTTTCCTGAATAGTTCAACATAGAATATTTTCGGACTTTTTTGAAAAGCTCCATAAATCCCTTAGGCCGGTGCCTACTGACTTGGACCCCTACTATGGTGCTCCCATATCGGGCATGGGCGTGGGCAGGCCCTTAAAAGTCGTTTTCATTCGATTTCAATAGCGGCACCTGGTAACCCAAAAAGAGGGCACTCTGTCGTTTTTCCTGAATAGTTCAACATAGAATATTTTCGGACTTTTTTTGAAAAGCTCCATAAATCCCTTAGGCCGGTGCCTACTGACTTGGACCCCTACTATGGTGCTCCCATATCGGGCATGGGCGTGGGCAGGCCCTTAAAAGTCGTTTTCATTCGATTTCAATAGGGGCACCTGGTAACCCAAAAAGAGGGCACTCTGTCGTTTTTCCTGAATAGTTCAACATAGAATATTTTCGGACTTTTTTTGAAAAGCTCCATAAATCCCTTAGGCCGGTGCCTACTGACTTGGACCCCTACTATGGTGCTCCCATATCGGGCATGGGCGTGGGCAGGCCCTTAAAAGTCATTTTCATTCGATTTCAATAGCGGCACCTGGTAACCCAAAAAGAGGGCACTCTGTCGTTTTTCCTGAATAATTCAACATAGAATATTTTCGGACTTTTTTTGAAAAGCTCCATAAATCCCTTAGGCCGGTGCCTACTGACTTGGACCCCTACTATGGTGCTCCCATATCGGGCATGGGCGTGGGCAGGCCCTTAAAAGTCATTTTCATTCGATTTCAATAGCGGCACCTGGTAACCCAAAAAGAGGGCACTCTGTCGTTTTTCCTGAATAGTTCAACATAGAATATTTTCGGACTTTTTTTGAAAAGCTCCATAAATCCCTTAGGCCGGTGCCTACTGACTTGGACCCCTACTATGGTGCTCCCATATCGGGCATGGGTGTGGGCAGGCCCTTAAAAGTCATTTTCATTCGATTTCAATAGCGGCACCTGGTAACCCAAAAAGAGGGCACTCTGTCGTTTTTCCTGAATAGTTCAACATAGAATATTTTCGGACTATTTTTGAAAAGCTCCATAAATCCCTTAGGCCGGTGCCTACTGACTTGGACCCCTACTATGGTGCTCCCATATCGGGCATGGGTGTGGGCAGGCCCTTAAAAGTCGTTTTCATTCGATTTCAATAGCGGCACCTGGTAACCCAAAAAGAGGGCACTCTGTCGTTTTTCCTGAATAAGTTCAACATAGAATATTTTCGGACTTTTTTTGAAAAGCTCCATAAATCCCTTAGGCCGGTGGCCACTGACTTGTGCCCGTAGTATGGTGCTCCCATATCGGGCATGGGTGTGGGCAGGCCCTTAAAAGTCATTTTCATTCGATTTCTGTAGCAGCACCTGGTAACCCAAACTAACATAAGGTGGTGTCAGTAGTGAGGATGCGGACAGACCTTTTATATAAAAGCTCCATAAATCCCTTAGGCCGGTGCCTACTGACTTGTGCCCGTAGTATGGTGCTCCCATAGCGGGCATGGGTGTCTGCAGGTCATTTAAATTCGTTTTCATTCGATTTAAATAGGGGCACCTGGTAACCCAAAAAGTGGGCACTCTGTCGTTTTTCCTGAGTAGTTCAACATAGAAAGTATTCAGACCTTATTTTTGAAAAGCTCCATAAATCCCTTAGGCCGGTGCCCACTGACTTGTGCCCATAGTATGGTGCTCCCATAGCGGGCATGGGTGTCTGCAGGTCATTTAAATTCATTTTCATTCGATTAGAATAGGAGCACCTGGTAACCCAAAAATAATACCAGGTGCACGGAGGGGAGGATGAGTACAGACATTTTATATAAAAGCTCCATAAATCCCTTAGGCCGGTGCCCACTGACTTGTGCCCATAGTATGGTGCTCCCATAGCGGGCATGGGTGTCTGCAGGTCATTTAAATTCATTTTCATTCGATTAGAATAGGAGCACCTGGTAACCCAAAAGAGGGCACTTAGCCGTTTTTCCTGAGTAGTTCAACATAGAATATTTTCGGACCTTTTTTGAAAAGCTCCATAAATCCCTCAGGCCGGCCCCCACTGACTTGTGCCCATAGTATGGTGCTCCCATAGCGGGCATGGGTGTCTGCAGGCCATTTAAAATCATTTTCATTCGATTTCAATAGCAGCACCTGGTAACCCAAAAATAATACCAGGTGCACTCATTCGATTTCAATAGGAGCACCTGGTAACCCAAAAATAATACCAGGTGCACAGAAGGGAGGATGAGTACAGACATTTTTTAAAAGCTTCATAAATCACTCAGGCCGGCCCCAACTGACTTGGGTCCGTAGTATGGTTGTTCCATATAGGGTATTGAGGTATGTAGCCTATCTAAAATCATTTAA
>NW_024060760.1:0-21107 GCF_016432855.1 Salvelinus namaycush | reverse complement strand
AACGCTGAACTGTTGCTGATCTTTAAATGCAAGCCATTACAGCAGTGGACTGCTGCAGATGTTCATGAGAGGTTGGATGACTGCAGGATTGAGCGGAGGTACTCTCACTTATCTAAGGTAACCCCAGCCATCGCAACAATGAAACAGGAAGTTGGTGCTGTCAGTCCGCTCACCATGCCTGCTTTGATGCCCCACATGGAAAAACCTAATACGTTGCCTTCCCCAGCCCAGGCTACTCAGGGCTGAGCTGAGCCGATGGACCGTATCCTTGCAATGCTGGAGCGTGTGCTGGAGCAGAGGCCACAACAGTCTGACCGTAAGTTCCATAAAGGGTATAGGAGCTAATGTAGGTCTAATGGGCCATGTGAAGTGTGTGGGGATGCTGGACATGATACTTACTTTCACTGCAGGGCCAATCACCTCTGCTTTCGTTTGTCATGTAGCTGGCCACACACGCTCTCAGTGCCCCAAGGCCGCTGCTCTGAGCACAGCTAGTGGAGTCCCTACACTAATAACTGCTCAGCTCTCCTGCATGTAGAAGGGGAGAATATTGGGCCTTTTGTGGAGTCCCCAGCAGTGAGAGTCTGTATATTAAAGTGTTTGTGATGAAATGGAGACTGAGAAGAGTATCATAATGCAGATCACAGAGACTTTCCCCGTAAAATGATTTTTTCTATGCCAAGGTGTTAATAAGAGGAGAAGTGGAAGTGAGAGCTATGCTTGACAGTGGGTCCATGGCTTGTACCTTGAGCTCTAGGGTCTTACCTGAACTGTTGCGTGCAGGAGTGTTGAAAAGTCCATCATTGAGTCCTACAGAGGTAGTCTTGGTTGGTTGTGGTGGGTTGAAGACGAGGCCTTTGGGAGTATGTGAGCTGGAGATGGAGGTGTACGGCTGTAGAGTTGAGGGCCAGAATGATGACCTGATCTTGGCCAGCAATCTCCTAAAGCACTTAATTCGCCACCTGAAGGGTTTATACTCCTGTGTGTGACAGGGGTGAGGAGAGCAAGCTAATCAACACGATGGCTAGTGTAGAGAGATGGAGAGACAGTGAAGTACCTGACAAAGTTGGAACTGTGAGATTGAAAAAGGCTGTGACTCTAGAGCCTATCCAGGAGCACTTAGTCTGGGGCAGACTACGAAACAGAATCTATCAGCTGGGAGTTCTCATTGAGGCCAGCAGTTCAAGGTCAACACCAAGGTCAATCCTGGTAGCTCTGTTGCTCCCTGTTAGAATGATAAACCCTTCTCAGAAGACAGTGACATTGAGACGAAACGTCACTCTAGCCGATGTCTTTCCTTGCATGGCTCTAGAGGACTTTGACTGTTCGTGTGTGAATGATGATTTACCAGCAGCTTTACGTGCAGAGAACTTACACACTGACTGCCAAGATGACTTGACTCTGACTGATGATGGTTCCAACCGACTTGACGATACTGACGGACCTGAAAGTTCAAGCAGTCCTGGGGTCAATGTCACTGACTGATACTGATGTTGACTCCTGTCAAGTGTCTCCTGAAAACTCATCCAGCTCACAGCTGAGTACCAGTCCATCTTTTCCAGGCACAAGTTGGATTGTGGAAAAGCTACCGGATGTCTTCATCGCATTCGACTGAGTGATGAGAAAGCCTTTCTGATGCCATACCGACACCTTTCACCACATCATTATGAGAAGCTCATGCTGAATGAAGGACATGAAATCATAAGGGAGTCCATTAGTGAGTTTGCGTCTGTCACCATAGAGAGGCTTTTATTCTCTATTTTGGTTAGGCCAGGGTGTGACTAGGGTGGGCATTCTGGTTTCTTTATTTCTATGTTTTTGTGGTTCCCAATCAGAGGCAGCTGTCTATCGTTGTCTCTGATTGGGGATCATATATAAGTTGTCCTTTTCCGTTGGGTTTTGTGGGTAGTTATTTTCTGTGTAGTTATTTTTAGTGTCTGCACCTGACAGAACTGTTTCGTTTTTTCACTTTGTTATTTTGTTCAAGTGTTTTTGAGTAATAAAGAATCATGAACACTTACCACGCTGCGTTTTGGTCCATGCCTTCCGACGAGAGACGTTACAGAACTACCCAACACCAAAGGACCAAGCAGCGTGGTAAAAGGACGAGTGGACATGGGAGGAGATCCTGGACGGAAAAGGACCCTGGACGCAGGTCGGGGAGTATCACCGTCCAAAGGAGGAGATAGAAGCAGCAAAAGCGGAACGGCAACATTACTAGGAGTTGGAGCAACGAGGCAAGAACGAGAGGCAGCCTACAGGGGTCAGGGTTCAGACCTGAGCCAACTCCTCGTGCTTACCGTGGGGAGCGAGTGACCGGTTCTGCGCACCATGCCTTCAGTGCTCATCCACAGCCCGGTGCACTAAGCCTCCAGCGACGGTTCCCGGGCCGGAGCCTCCAGCGACGGTTCCCGGTCCAGAGCCTCCAGCGACGGTCCCCGGTCCGGAGCCTCCAGCGACTGTTCCCTGTCCGGAGCCTGCAGCGACGGTCCCCAGTCAAGAGCCTGCAGCGACGGTCCCCAGTCCGGAGCCTCCAGCGACGGTCCCCAGTCCGGAGCCTCCAACGAAGGTCCCCAGTTCGGAGCCTGCAGCGACGGTCCCCAGTCCGGAGCCTGCAGCGACGGTCCCCAGTCCGAAGCCTGCAGCGACGGTCCCCAGTCCGGAGCCTGCAGCGACGGTCCCCAGTCCGGAGCCAGCAGCGACGGTCCCCAGTCCGAAGCCTCCGGCGACGGTTCCCAGTCCGGAGCCTCCGGCGATTAACGGTGGTCTGGTTCCTCTGGCGATGATCTGCGGCCCGGTTCTTCCAGTGAAGGTCCATGCACCAGGGCCGCCACCAAAGCGGAGGGATCTGCGGGCGGAGGGGGGTCTACGTCCCGCAACGGAGCCGCCGCCGTGAAGTGATGCCCACCCGGACCCACCCCTTTAGAGTCAGGTTTTGCGGCCGGAGTCCGCACCTTTGGGGGGGGTACTGTCACGCCCTGGCCATAGAGAGGTTTTTATTCTCTATTTTGGTTAGGCCAGGGTGTGACTAGGGTGGGCATTCTAGTTTCTTTATTTCTATGTTTGTGTGGTTCCCAATCAGAGGCAGCTGTCTATCGTTGTCTCTGATTGGGGATCATATATAAGTTGTCCTTTTCCGTTGGGTTTTGTGGGTAGTTATTTTCTGTTTAGTGTCTGCACCTGACAGAACTGTTTCGTTTTTTCACTTTGTTATTTTGTTCAAGTGTTTTTTGAGTAATAAAGAATCATGAACACTTACCACGCTGCGTTTTGGTCCATGCCTTCCGACGAGAGACGGTACAGCGTCACCCCTTTTCTGGAAGAAGAAGAAGTCTGGAGACCTGCCCACGCACTCCCTCACTGCTTTAGGTGGAAATGCCTTTTTCTCAACAATGGACCTCTACAATGTGGAAGTGCATGAGGCTGACCAGAGATTCACATCTTTTTCATGGCCATTTGGATTGTACGACTGTATGTCACAGGGGTTATGTAATAGTCCTGCAACCTTCATGGGGATGATGCTAAACATCTTTGGGCATCAGAACTTTCAAGGTATTGGAGTGGCCATCACAAAGCCCTGAAAATTTGTGGACAGAACTGAAAAAGCTTGTGCGAGCAAGGAGGCCTACAAACCTAACTCAGTTACACCAGCTCTGTCAGGAGGAATGGGCCAAAGAAACGTTTGACCCAAGTTAAGCAATTTAAAGGCAATGCTACCAAATACTAATTGAGTGTGTAAACTTCTGACCCACTGGGAATGTGATGAAAGAAACAGAAGCTGAAATAAATCTCTCTACTATTATTCTGACATTTATATATATATATATAAATATGATTATTCTGACATTTTTAAATAAAGTGGTGATCCTAACTGACCTAAGACAGGGAATTCTTATTTACTAGGATTAAATGTCAGGAATTGTGAAAAACTGAGTTTGAATGTATTTGGCTGAGGTGTATATAAACTTCCGACTTCAACTGGTTATAACAGAAATGCCAACGGCGGTGGTGTTATGGTCTCTATAAAGAACCACATTCCTGTAAAGCTTAGAGACGATCTCATGTTAAATACTGTTGAAGTAATATGGCTACAGGTTCATCTGCCTCACCTAAAGCCCATTCTGGTGGGAAGCTGCTAAAGACCACCAAGTGCTGACAGTCAGTATCTGGATAATATGTGTGAATGCTTGATAATGTATGTGATATAAACAGAGTGATTTAAATATTGACTGGCTCTCATCAAGCTGCCCACTCACACACACACACACACACACACACACACACACACACACACACACACACACACACACACACACACACACACACACACACACACACACACACACACACACACACACACACACACACACACACACACACACAGACACATAGGTCATCCTCTGACAGGCCTGACACTGGAAGTATCCCTTTCTACCGCTTCTCCTCTCCTCTATTCCACATTCCTTATTTCCTCCTCTGATCCCTGCACCACACACACCACTGTCTGTCTGTCTGTGTCTCTGTGTGTGTGTGTGTGTGTGTGTGTGTGTGTGTGTGTGTGTGTGTGTGTGTGTGTGTGTGTGTGTGTGTGTGTGTGTGTGTGTGTGTGTGTGTGTGTGTGTGTGTGTGTGTGTGTGTGTGTGTGTGTGTGTGTGTGTGTGTGTGTGTGTGTGTCTGTAATTGCTGTGTAAATGTGATAATGTCATCCTGAAGGAGAGTCAGGAACAGTGTCTGTGTTGCAGGAACAGATCAGGTTCCTGAAAACTGGAATAAATTCATCTTGATTAAAGCACCCCTCTCCTCCTGACACACACACACAGCTGAGTCAACCGCGCACGTGTGTGTGTGTGTGTGTGTGTGTGTGTGTGTGTGTGTGTGTGTGTGTGTGTGTGTGTGTGTGTGTGTGTGTGTGTGTGTGTGTGTGTGTGTGTGTGTGTGTGTGTGTGTGTGTGTGTGTGTGTGTGTGTGTGTGTGTGTGTGTGTGTCTGGGTGTCTGTGTGTGTGTGTGTGTGTGTGTGTGTGTGTGTGTGTGTGTGTGTGTGTGTGTGTGTGTGTGTGTGTGTGTGTGTGTGTGTGTGTGTGTGTGTGTGTGTGTGTGTGTGTGTGTGTGTGTGTAGTATCATTATGTTCACTCTGTTTGACTGACAGCTCCTTTCATCATCCCTTCTAAACGCTCTAAACCTCCCTGTGACCTCTCTCTCACACACACACACACACACACACTAAGAGCGAGTGGAAACTGTGCCTATGTGTAGTCAGTTCCAGACCCAGGGAAAATCTACAAGATCTCACGGTTTGGGGCCTTGGTCAAACACCGCTGTATCATATAACAGTAGTCAGAGTCCTTGCTGCTTGACGAATTTGGCATCATATTCGGCCATTTTTAAACGTCATATTTGTTGTTGTTTTGAACACCCTGTGTAACTGCTGTGGCTCCTCCTGCATTCATTCACAATCGTTAAGTTAAAACCTGTTATGGCTGCAAGGGAAAGTATTGAGTAGCCAGATAAAAGATGCCCATTTCAAACGGCCTCGTACTCAATTCTTGCTCGTACAATATGCATATTATTATTACTATTGGATAGAAAACACTCTCTAGTTTCTAAAACCGTTTGAATTATTTCTCTGAGTGAAACAGAACTCATTATGCAGCACTTTTCCTGACCAGGAAGTGGAATGTCAGAAATATATGCTCTGTTCAACTTCCTGCCTATACATGGTCATGATACGTAAGAGTCTACGTACACTTCATACGCCTTCCTCTGGGTGTCAAGAGGATGTGAGAGAAGAAATGTTGTGTTTATGTTATGCTGGTGAATGAGGACCCAAAAGCGACGTAATAGAAACAGAGTCTTTATTCCAGTCTTAAACAAACAATGATTCTCCTGGATATTATCAAAGGTAAATCCAAAACAGGAAACTGAAATCCTCTCGTCAGAAGAGAGGAACGACTGGAGACGCGACCACAGACTGCAGGTCGCTTCAGGAAGGCACAGGCCGTAGCTGACATAGACACCTGCTCACACGCAGCATCTGAAGGCAAAAACACGACAGGGCGGAACAAGGACACAGAACAGCAAACATCAAACAAGAATCCGACAAGGACAGAAGCGGAAGACAGAGGGAGAAATAGGGACTCTAATCAGAGGGTAAAATAGGGGACAGGTGTGAAAGAGTAAATGAGGTAGTTAGGAGAATGGGAAACAGCTGGGAGCAGGAACGGAACGATAGAGAGAGAGAGCGAGAGAGGGAGAGAGGGAGGGGGAGAGAGAGGGATAGAAAGAGGGAAAGAACCTAATAAGACCAGCAGAGGGAAGCACAGGGACAAGACATGATGATCAATGACAAAACATGACAGTTTATCTTGGTCTGAGGTGGAATAAAAGCTATTTCTTTGACGTGACCGTCCACTTCCGGTACTCTGAAGCGCGCGACTTGGACAGTGGGATTGCCTTCTGTTTAGCTGTCGTTATGAACGACTAACATCTCCATCTTAGATTTTATTTGATACATGTGACCATGTCATAGTAACGTATGTTTTTTCAATATAGTTTAATCAGATTATTGACATTTTTTCGGGAGTTTTGCCGTGTTCCGTTCTCTGACTTTGTTTACTTTTTTTTTTTTTTTTTTCACCTTTATTTAACCAGGTAGGCTAGTTGAGAACAAGTTCTCATTTGCAACTGCGACCTGGCCAAGATAAAGCATAGCAGTGTGAACAGACAACAACACAGAGTTACACATGGAGTAAACAATAAACAAGTCAAAACATGGTAGAAAAAAAGAGAATCTATATACACTCTATATACAATGTGTGCAAAAGGCATGAGGTAGGCAATAAATCGAGTAATTACAATTTAGCAGAGATACTGGTGTGCAAAAGAGCAGAAAAGTAAATAAATAAAAGCAGTATGGGGGGTGAGGTAGGTAAATTGGGTGGGTAGTTTACAGATGGACTATGTACAGCTGCAGCGATCGGTTAGCTGCTCGGATAGCAGATTTTTAAAGTTGTTGAGGGAGATAAAAGTCTCCAACTTCAGAGATTTTTGCAATTCGTTCCAGTCGCAGGCAGCAGAGAACTGGAAGGAAAGGCGTCCAAATGAGGTTTTGGCTTTAGGGATGATCAGTGAGATACACCTGCTGGAGCGCGTGCTACGGGTGGGTGTAGCCATCGTGACCAGTGAACTGAGATAAGGCGGCACTTTACCTAGCATAGCCTTGTAGATGACCTGGAGCCAGTGGGTCTGACGACGAACATGTAGCGAGGGCCAGCCGACTAGGGCATACAGGTCGCAGTGGTGGGTCGTATAAGGTGCTTTAGTAACAAAACGGATGGCACTGTGATAAACTGCATCCAGTTTGCTGAGTAGAGTATTGGAAGCTATTTTGTAGATGACATCGCCGAAGTCGAGGATCGGTAGGATAGTCAGTTTTACTAGGGTAAGTTTGGCGGCGTGAGTGAAGGAGGCTTTGTTGCGGAATAGAAAGCCGACTCTAGATTTGATTTTGGATTGGAGATGTTTGATATGAGTCTGGAAGGAGAGTTTGCAGTCTAGCCAGACACCTAGGTACTTATAGATGTCCACATATTCTAGGTCGGAACCGTCCAGGGTGGTGATGCTAGTCGGGCGTGCGGGTGCAGGCAGCGAACGGTTGAAAAGCATGCATTTGGTTTTACTAGCGTTTAAGAGCAGTTGGAGGCCACGGAGGGAGTGTTGTATGGCATTGAAGCTCGTTTGGAGGTTAGATAGCACAGTGTCCAAGGAAGGGCCGGAAGTATACAGAATGGTGTCGTCTGCATAGAGGTGGATCAGGGAATCGCCCGCAGCAAGAGCAACATCATTGATATATACAGAGAAAAGAGTCGGCCCGAGAATTGAACCCTGTGGTACCCCCATAGAGACTGCCAGAGGACCGGACAACATGCCCTCCGATTTGACACACTGAACTCTGTCTGCAAAGTAGTTGGTGAACCAGGCAAGGCAGTCATTAGAAAAACCGAGGCTACTGAGTCTGCCGATAAGAATATGGTGATTGACAGAGTCGAAAGCCTTGGCCAGGTCGATGAAGACGGCTGCACAGTAATGTCTTTTATCGATGGCGGTTATGACATCGTTTAGTACCTTGAGCGTGGCTGAGGTGCACCCGTGACCGGCTCGGA
The DNA here is from genome assembly GCF_016432855.1 of Salvelinus namaycush. Lineage (NCBI taxonomy): Eukaryota > Metazoa > Chordata > Actinopteri > Salmoniformes > Salmonidae > Salvelinus > Salvelinus namaycush. The sequence goes on along the minus strand of NW_024060760.1, from coordinate 12,946 downwards.
AACCGGATTGCACAGCGGAGAAGGTACGGTGGGATTCGAGATGGTCAGTGATCTGTTTGTTGACTTGGCTTTCGAAGACCTTAGATAGGCAGGGCAGGATGGATATAGGTCTGTAACAGTTTGGGTCCAGGGTGTCTCCCCCTTTGAAGAGGGGGATGACCGCGGCAGCTTTCCAATCCTTGGGGATCTCAGATGATACGAAGGAGAGGTTGAACAGGCTGGTAATAGGGGAGAGACGTTGGAGAGATCCGTACCACTTGGCAAGTGCCCATGCTAAATGAAGAGGGAAATTTGCCGTTCCAGATCAAAACAACGACTCTTCTGGACAAAGGACACCTTGTCCAACATTCTGACGGAAGATCACCAAAAGTAAGAAACATTTTATGATGCTATTTCTAATATCTGTCGTGCATGTGAACTGGTCGTGGGCGCCCAAGTGTTTCTGGCTATTGTGGCTACGCTAATATAGCGCTACATTTTGTTTTCGCTGTAAAACATTTAATAAATCGGAAATATTGTCTGGAATCACAAGATGCCTGTCTTTCAATTGCTGTACACTATGTATTTTTCAGAAATGTTTTATGATGAGTAATTAGGTATTTGACGTTGGTGTCTGTAAATATTATGGCTGCTTTCGGTGCAATTTCTGATTGTAGCTGAAATGTAAACTATGATTTATACCTGAAATATGCAAATTTTTCGAACAAAACATATGCTATACAATAAATATGTTATCAGACTGTCATCTGATTAAGTTTTTTCTTGGTTAGTGGCTATTTATTTCTTTATTTGGTCGAATTTGTGATAGCTAGTGATGGAGTAAGAAACTGATGGAGTTAGAAAAGTGGTGTCTTTTGCTAACGTGGTTAGCTAATAGATTTACATATTTTGTCTTCCCTGTAAAACATTTTAAAAATCGGACATGTTGGCTTGATTCACAAGATGTGTACCTTTCATATGCTGTATTTGGACTTGTTAATGTGTGAAAGTTAAATATTTTTAAATATTATATTTTGAATTTCGCGCCCTGCACTTTGAGCTGGCTGTTGTCATAAGTGTACCGGTGTCGGGCTTGCAGCCCAAACAGGTTAAGGGTTCATGTTTGGGTTAAAACTAAATATTGATAATACCACTAGGACTGAACACGTTGTTCCCCGTCCAACATCCTAGCAAAACCCAAGCCTGCTTGATGGTAATAGCTCTCAACATACACCCTAGTGGTGGGCTTTGAAAGCATCTCCCGAAAGCATCTTGATGGATGGACGTCCAAGTTTGATGTCAATCATCAATGACCTGGCTGAGAAAATATCAATTGGACAAACTAAAATATGTGGAACAGGACAGAAATGAAACTATCTGAGACTGAGGTAGGAAGGTGATGCAAAGAGAGGGGAGGAGAGAGGGAAGAGGAGAGAGGGGAGAGGGGAGAGGGAAGAGGTGAGAGGGTAGAGGAGAGAGGGTAGAGGAGAGAGGGAAGAGGAGAGAGGGAAGAGGAGAGAGGGGAGAGGGGAGAGGGAAGAGGTGAGAGGGTAGAGGAGAGAGGGTAGAGGAGAGAGGGAAGAGGAGAGAGGGGAGAGGAGAGAGGGGAGAGGGTAAATGGTAGAGGGAAGAGGGGAGAGGAGAGAGGGGAGAGGGTAGAGGGTAGAGGAGAGAGGATAGGAGGTGAGTTAGAGAGATGGAGGGATGGATAGGAGGTGAGTTAGAGAGATGGAGGGACGGATAGGAGGATAAGTAGAGAGATGGAGAGAGAGATGGAGGGATGGATAGGAGGAAATGAAAAGAGATGGAAGGACGGATAGGAGGAGAATAATAGAGATGGAGGGACAGATAGGAGGAGAGGTAGAGAGATGGAGGGATGGACAGGAGTAGAGATGGAGGGATGGAGAGGTAGAGAGATGGAGGGACAAATAGGAGGAGAGGTAGAGAGATGGAGGGATGGATAGGAGGAGAGATAGAGAGATAGAGGGACTGATTGGAGGAGAGGTAGAGAGATAGAGGGATGGATAAGAAGAGAGGTGGTGAGATGGAAAGACGGATAGGAGAAAATATAGAGAGATGGAGGGACGGATAGGAGGAGATAGAGAGATGGAGGGACTGAGAGGAGGAGATATAGAGAGATGGAGGGACTGATAGGAGGAGATATAGAGAGATGGAGGGACTGAGAGGAGGAGATATAGAGAGATGGAGGGACTGATAGGAGGAGATATAGAGAGATGGAGGGACTGAGAGGAGGAGAGATAGAGAGATGGAGGGACTGATAGGAGGAGATATAGAGAGATGGAGGGACTGATAGGAGGAGAGGTAGAGAGATGGAGGGACTGATAGGAGGAGATATAGAGAGATGGAGGGACTGATAGGAGGAGAGGTAGAGAGATGGAGGGACTGATAGGAGGAGAGAGAGATGGAGGGACTGATAGGAGGAGATATAGAGAGATGGAGGGACTGAGAAGAGGAGATATAGAGAGATGGAGGGACTGAGAGGAGGAGATATAGAGAGATGGAGGGACTGATAGGAGGAAAAGTAGAGAGATGGAGGGACGGAGAGTTAGAGACGGAGGGACGGAGTGGAGGAGAGGAGAAATGGCGGGATGGACAGGAGTAGAGATGGAGGGACGGAGAGGTAGAGATGGAGGGAAGGATAGGAGGAGAGATGGAGGGACGGAGAGGTAGAGATGGAGGGAAGGATAGGAGGAGAGATAGAGAGATGGAGGGATAGATTCTCTAATTCTCTCTTTCTCTTATTCTTTCTTTCTCTCTCTCGGAGGACCTGAGCCCTAGGACCATGCCTCAGTTCTACCTGGCATGATGACTCCTTGCTGTCCCCAGTCCACCTGGCCGTGCTGCTGCTCCAGTTTCAACTGTTCTGCCTGCGGCTAGGGAACCCTGATGTCACGTTCCTGACCTGTTTTCTCTTGTTTTGTATGTGTTTATTGGTCAGGGCGTGAGTTTTGGGTGGGCAGTCTATGTTTTCTGTTTCTATGTTGGTTTTGGGTTGCCTGGTATGGCTCTCAATCAGAGGCAGGTGTTTGACGTTTCCTCTGATTGAGAGTCATATTAAGGTAGGTTGTTCTCACTGTTTGTTTGTGGGTGGTTGTCTCCTGTGTCTGTATGTATGTTCGTGCCACACGGGACTGTAGCGTTGGTTTGTAGTCTGTACCTGTTTCGTGCGTTCTTCGTGTATTTGTAGTTCTCATGTTTTAGGTCAGTCTACGTCGTTTTGTTGTTTTGTATTTACCAAGTGTTTTTTCGTGTTCGTCTTCGTCTTTAAATAAATCTATTATGTCATCATACCTCGCTGCACATTGGTCTTCCGATCCCTCTCTCCTCTCCTCGTCCGAGGAGGAGGAGGAATTAGAGTGTCGTTACAGAACCACCCACCTAACTAGGACCAAGCGGCGGGGGAGAGCTCAACAGAGCAACCAGGACTTGTGGACTTGGGAGGACGAGTTGAACGGAGAAGGACCCTGGGCACAGGCTGGGGAGTATCGCCGCCCCAAAGCTGAGCTGGAGGAAGCGAAAGCTGAGCGGCGGCGATATGAGGAGGCAGCACGGCAGCGGGACAGGTACGAGAGGCAACCCCAGAATTTTTTTTGGGGGGGGCTAGAGAGGAGTGTGGCTAAGCCAGGTAGCAGACCTGAGCGCACTCCTCGTGCTTATTATAAGCAACGCGTCACTGGTCAGGCACCGTGTTATGCGGTTAAGCGCACGGTGTCGCCAGTGCGTGCCCATAGCCCGGTGCGCTATAGGGCAGCCCCCCGAAAGTGTCAAGTGAGTGTGGGCATCCAGCCGGGGCGTATTGTGCCTGCTCAGCGCGTCTGGTCTCCGGTACGCAGTTTCGGTCCAGGGTATCCTGCGCCGGCTCTGCGTGCTGTGTCTCCGGGGCGCTGGGAGGGTGCAGTGCGTCCTATGCCTACGCTCCGCTCGTACCGGGCAAATGTGGGAGTGGAGCCTAAGGGAGAAGTGCGCGTAGTAGGCACTAGATCTCCAGTGCTCATCCACAGCCCGGTTCAACCTGTGCCTGCACTCTGGAGGGTACGGGCTGGAGTAGTATGCCAGCCTGGGGGAGTGGTGCCAAGGCTGCGCACCAGAGCTCCAGTGCTCCCCCACAGCCCGGTCCTTCAGGTGCCTTTTAACATCAAGCCTCCTGTAGGTCTCTCCAGCCTGGTGGGTCCTGTGGCAGCCCCACGCACCAGGCTGTCTCTCCGTCTCCTCCCTACAGGTGTGCCCGTCTGCCCAGCGGCGCCTGAACTGCCCGTCTGCCCAGCGGCGCCTGAACTGCCAGTCTGCCCAACGGCGCCTGAACTGCCCGTCTGCCATGAGCCTGCAAAGCCGCCCGTCTGCCATGAGCCTACAGAGCCGTCCGCCAGACAGGAGCCGCTAGAGCCTTCCGCTAGCCAGGACCAGCCAGAGCCGTCCAGCCAGGACCAGCCAGAGCCGTCCAGCCAGGATCAGCCAGAGCCGTCCAGCCAGGACCAGCCAGAGCCGTCCAGCCAGGACCAGCCAGAGCCGTCCAGCCAGGACCTGCCAGAGCCGTCCAGCCAGGACCTGCCAGAGCCGTCCAGCCAGGACCTGCCAGAGCCGTCCAGCCAGGACCTGCCAGAGCCGTCCAGCCAGGACCTGCCAGAGCCGTCCAGCCAGGACCTGCCAGAGTCCCTCAGCCAGGACCTGCCAGAGTCCCTCAGCCAGGACCTGCCAGAGTCCCTCAGCCAGGACCTGCCAGAGTCCCTCAGCCCGGAGCTGCCGTCCCTCAGCCCGGAGCTGCCGTCCCTCAGCCCGGAGCTGCTGCCCCTTATCCCGGTGCTGCCCCTTATCCCGGTGCTGCCCCTTATCCCGGTGCTGCCCCTTATCCCGATGCTGCCCCTTCATTTAGGTGGGTTTAGTTGGAGGGTGGTCATTGGGAGGGGGATACGGAAGCGGGGAGTGACTATGGTGGGGTGGGGACCTCGCCCAGAGCCTGAGCCACCACCGTGGTCAGATGCCCACCCAGACCCTCCCCTAGACTTTGTGCTGGTGCGCCCGGAGTTCGCACCTTAAGGGGGGGGTTATGTCACGTTCCTGACCTGTTTTCTCTTGTTTTGTATGTGTTTATTGGTCAGGGCGTGAGTTTTGGGTGGGCAGTCTATGTTTTCTGTTTCTATGTTGGTTTTGGGTTGCCTGGTATGGCTCTCAATCAGAGGCAGGTGTTTGACGTTTCCTCTGATTGAGAGTCATATTAAGGTAGGTTGTTCTCACTGTTTGTTTGTGGGTGGTTGTCTCCTGTGTCTGTATGTATGTTCGTGCCACACGGGACTGTAGCGTTGGTTTGTAGTCTGTACCTGTTTCGTGCGTTCTTCGTGTATTTGTAGTTCTCATGTTTTAGGTCAGTCTACGTCGTTTTGTTGTTTTGTATTTACCAAGTGTTTTTTCGTGTTCGTCTTCGTCTTTAAATAAATCTATTATGTCATCATACCTCGCTGCACATTGGTCTTCCGATCCCTCTCTCCTCTCCTCGTCCGAGGAGGAGGAGGAATTAGAGTGTCGTTACACCTGACCTGTTCACCGGACGTCCTACCTGTCCCAGACCTGCTGTTTTCAACTCTCTAGAGACAGCAGGAGCGGTAGAGATACTCTTAATGATCGGCTATGAAAAGCCAACTGACATTTACTCTTGAGGTGCTGACTTGCTGCACCCTCGACAACCACTGTGATTATTATTATTTGAGAGATGTAGGGACGGATAGGAGGAGAGGTAGAGAGATGGAGGGACTGAAAGGAGTAGATGTGGAGAAATGGAGGGACGGATAGGAGGAGAGGTAGAGAAATGGAGGGACGGATAGGAGGAGAGGTAGAGAAATGGAGGGACGGATAGGAGGAGAGGTAGAGAAATGGAGGTACGGATAGGAGGAGAGGTAGAGAAATGGAGGTACGGATAGGAGGAGAGGTAGAGAAATGGAGGGACGGATAGGAGGAGAGGTAGAGAAATGGAGGGACGGATAGGAGGAGAGGTAGAGAAATGGAGGGACGGATAGGAGGAGAGGTAGAGAAATGGAGGGACGGATAGGAGGAGAGGTAGAGAGATGGAGGGACTGAAAGGAGTAGATGTGGAGAAATGGAGGGACGGATAGGAGGAGAGATGGAGGGAGGGATTGGAATAGAGGTATAGAGATGGAGGGACGGATAGGTAGAGAGATGGAGGGACTGATAGGAGGAGAGATGGAGGGACGGATAGGAGCAGAGGTGGTGAGATGGAGAGGTAGAGAGATGGAGAGACGGATAGGAGGAGAGCTAGAGAGATGGAGGGACGGATTGGAGGAGAGAAGGAGTGATGGAGGGACTGATAGGTAGAGAGGTAAAGAGATGGACTGATAGGAGGAGAGATGGAGGGACTGATAGGAGGAGATATGGAGGGACTGATAGGAGGAGAGATGGAGAGGTAGACAGATGGAGAGACGGATAGGTAGAGAGATGGAGGGACTGATAGGTAGAGAGGTAGAGAGATGGAGGGACTGATAGGTGGAGAGGTAGAGAGATGGAGGGACTGATAGGTGGAGAGGTAGAGAGATGGAGGGACTGATAGGAGGAGAGAAGGAGGGATGGAGGGACTGATAGGAGGAGAGGTAAAGAGATGGAGGGACTGATAGGAGGAGAGGTAAAGAGATGGAGGGACGGACGGAGAGGTAGAGAGATGGAGGGACTGATAGGTAGAGAGATGGAGGGACTGAAAGAAGGATAGGTAGAAAGATGGAGGGACTGATAGGTAGAGAGATGGAGGGACGGAGAGGTAGAGAGATGGAGGGACTGATAGGTAGAGAGATGGAGGGACTGAAAGAAGGATAGGTAGAAAGATGGAGGGACTGATAGGTAGAGAGATGGAGGGACGGAGAGGTAGAGAGATGGAGGGACTGAAAGAAGGATAGGTAGAAAGATGGAGGGACTGATAGGTAGAGAGATGGAGGGACTGAAAGAAGGATAGGTAGAAAGATGGAGGGACTGATAGGTAGAGAGATGGAGGGACGGAGAGGTAGAGAGATGGAGGGACTGATAGGAGGAGAGGTAGAGAGATGGAGGGACTGATATGTAGAGGTATAGAGAGATAGAGGGACTGATAGGAGGATAGGTAGAGAGATGGAGGGATGGAGAGGAGGAGATATAGAGAGATGGAGGGACTGATAGGTAGAGAGGAAGAGAGATGGAGGGACTGATAGGTAGAGAGGTAGAGAGATGGAGGGACAGAGAGGTAGAGAGATGGAGGGACAGAGAGGTAGAGAGATGGAAGAACGGAGAGGTAGAGAAATGGAGGGACGGAGAGGTAGAGGTATAGAGAGATAGAGGGACTGATAGGAGGAAAGGTAGAGAGATGGAGGGACTGATAGGTAGAGGTATAGAGAGATGGAGGGACTGATAGATGGAGAGGTAAAGAAATGGAGGGATTGAGAGGAGAGGTAAAGAAATGGAGGGATTGAGAGATGGAGAGATAAAGAAATGGAGGGATTGAGAGATGGAGAGGTAAAGAAATGGAGGGATTGAGAGATGGAGAGGTAAAGAAATGGAGGGATTGAGAGGAGAGGTAAAGACATGGAGGGATTGAGAGATGGAGAAGGTAAAGAAATGGAGGGGTTGAGAGATGGAGAAGGTAAAGAAATGGAGGGATTGAGAGGAGAGGTAAAGAAATGGAGGGATTGAGAGATGGATAGGTAAAGACATGGAGGGATTGAGAGATGGAGAGGTAAAGAAATGGAGGGATTGAGAGATGGAGAGGTAAAGAAATGGAGGGATTGAGAGATGGAGAAGGTAAAGAAATGGAGGGATTGAGATATGGAGAGGTAAAGAAATGGAGGGATTGAGAGATGGAGAGGTAAAGAAATGGAGGGATTGAGAGATGGAGAGGTAAAGAAATGGAGGGATTGAGAGATGGAGAGGTAAATAAATGGATGGATTGAGAGATGGAGAGGTAAAGAAATGGAGGGATTGAGAGATGGAGAGGTAAAGAAATGGAGGGATTGAGAGGAGAGGTAAAGAAATGGAGGGATTGAGAGATGGAGAGGTAAAGAAATGGAGGGATTGAGAGATGGAGAGGTAAAGAAATGGAGGGATTGAGAGATGGAGAGGTAAAGAAATGGAGGGATTGAGAGATGGAGAGGTAAAGAAATGGAGGGATTGAGAGATGGAGAGGTAAAGAAATGGAGGGATTGAGAGATGGAGAGGTAAAGACATGGAGGGATTGAGAGATGGAGAGGTAAAGAAATGGAGGGATTGAGAGGAGAGGTAAAGAAATGGAGGGATTGAGAGATGGAGAAGGTAAAGAAATGGAGGGATTGAGAGATGGAGAGGTAAAGAAATGGAGGGATTGAGAGATGGAGAGGTAAAGAAATGGAGGGATTGAGAGGAGAGGTAAAGAAATGGAGGGATTGAGAGATGGAGAGGTAAAGAAATGGAGGGATTGAGAGATGGAGAGGTAAAGAAATGGAGGGATTGAGAGATGGAGAAGGTAAAGAAATGGAGGGATTGAGAGGAGAGGTAAAGAAATGGAGGGATTGAGAGATGGAGAGGTAAAGAAATGGAGGGATTGAGAGATGGAGAGGTAAAGAAATGGAGGGATTGAGAGGAGAGGTAAAGAAATAGAGGGATTGAGAGATGGAGAGGTAAAGAAATGGAGGGATTGAGAGATGGAGAGGTAAAGAAATGGAGGGATTGAGAGATGGAGAAGGTAAAGAAATGGAGGGATTGAGAGATGGAGAGGTAAAGAAATGGAGGGATTGAGAGATGGAGAGGTAAAGAAATGGAGAGATTGAGAGGAGAGGTAAAGAAATGGAGGGATTGAGAGATGGAGAGGTAAAGAAATGGAGGGATTGAGAGATGGAGAGGTAAAGAAATGGAGGGATTGAGAGATGGAGAAGGTAAAGAAATGGAGGGATTGAGAGGAGAGGTAAAGAAATGGAGGGATTGAGAGATGGAGATGTAAAGAAATGGAGGGATTGAGAGATGGAGAGGTAAAGAAATGGAGGGATTGAGAGGAGAGGTAAAGAAATAGAGGGATTGAGAGATGGAGAGGTAAAGAAATGGAGGGATTGAGAGATGGAGAGGTAAAGAAATGGAGGGATTGAGAGATGGAGAAGGTAAAGAAATGGAGGGATTGAGAGATGGAGAGGTAAAGAAATGGAGGGATTGAGAGATGGAGAGGTAAAGAAATGGAGAGATTGAGAGGAGAGGTAAAGAAATGGAGGGATTGAGAGATGGAGAGGTAAAGAAATGGAGGGATTGAGAGATGGAGAGGTAAAGAAATGGAGGGATTGAGAGATGGAGAAGGTAAAGAAATGGAGGGATTGAGAGGAGAGGTAAAGAAATGGAGGGATTGAGAGATGGAGAGGTAAAGAAATGGAGGGATTGAGAGATGGAGAGGTAAAGAAATGGAGGGATTGAGAGATGGAGAGGTAAAGAAATGGAGGGATTGAGAGATGGAGAGGTAAAGAAATGGAGGGATTGAGAGATGGAGAGGTAAAGAAATGGAGGGATTGAGAGATGGAGAGGTAAAGAAATGGAGGGATTGAGAGGAGAGGTAAAGAAATGGAGGGATTGAGAGGAGAGGTAAAGAAATGGAGGGATTGAGAGATGGAGAGGTAAAGAAATGGAGGGATTGAGAGATGGAGAGGTAAAGAAATGGAGGGATTGAGAGATGGAGAGGTAAAGAAATGGAGGGATTGAGAGATGGAGAGGTAAAGAAATGGAGGGATTGAGATATGGAGAGGTAAAGAAATGGAGGGATTGAGAGGAGAGGTAAAGAAATGGAGGGATTGAGAGATGGAGAGGTAAAGAAATGGAGGGATTGAGATATGGAGAGGTAAAGAAATGGAGGGATTGAGAGATGGAGAAGGTAAAGAAATGGAGGGATTGAGATATGGAGAGGTAAAGAAATGGAGGGACTGAGAGGAGAGGTAAAGAAATGGAGGGATTGAGAGATGGAGAAGGTAAAGAAATGGAGGGATTGAGAGGAGAGGTAAATAAATGGAGGGATTGAGAGATGGAGAGGTAAATAAATGGAGGGATTGAGAGATGGAGAGGTAAAGAAATGGAGGGATTGAGAGGAGAGGTAAAGAAATAGAGGGATTGAGAGATGGAGAGGTAAAGAAATGGAGGGATTGAGAGATGGAGAGGTAAAGAAATGGAGGGATTGAGAGATGGAGAAGGTAAAGAAATGGAGGGATTGAGAGATGGAGAGGTAAAGAAATGGAGGGATTGAGAGATGGAGAGGTAAAGAAATGGAGGGATTGAGAGATGGAGAGGTAAAGAAATGGAGGGATTGAGAGATGGAGAGGTAAAGAAATGGAGGGATTGAGAGATGGAGAGGTAAAGAAATGGAGGGATTGAGAGATGGAGAGGTAAAGAAATGGAGGGATTGAGATATGGAGAGGTAAAGAAATGGAGGGATTGAGAGATGGAGAGGTAAAGAAATGGAGGGATTGAGAGATGGAGAGGTAAAGAAATGGAGGGATTGAGAGATGGAGAGGTAAAGAAATGGAGGGATTGAGAGATGGAGAGGTAAAGAAATGGAGGGATTGAGAGATGGAGAGGTAAAGAAATGGAGGGATTGAGAGGAGAGGTAAAGAAATGGAGGGATTGAGAGGAGAGGTAAAGAAATGGAGGGATTGAGAGGAGAGGTAAAGAAATGGAGGGATTGAGAGATGGAGATGTAAAGAAATGGAGGGATTGAGAGGAGAGGTAAAGAAATGGAGGGATTGAGAGATGGAGAGGTAAAGAAATGGAGGGATTGAGAGATGGAGAGGTAAAGAAATGGAGGGATTGAGAGATGGAGAGGTAAAGAAATGGAGGGATTGAGAGATGGAGAGGTAAAGAAATGTAGGGATTGAGAGATGGAGAGGTAAAGAAATGGAGGGATTGAGAGGAGAGGTAAAGAAATGGAGGGATTGAGAGATGGAGATGTAAAGAAATGGAGGGATTGAGAGATGGAGAGGTAAAGAAATGGAGGGATTGAGAGATGGAGAGGTAAAGAAATGGAGGGATTGAGAGGAGAGTTAAAGAAATGGAGGGATTGAGAGATGGAGAGGTAAAGAAATGGAGGGATTGAGAGATGGAGAGGTAAAGAAATGGAGGGATTGAGAGATGGAGAGGTAAAGAAATGGAGGGATTGAGAGATGGAGAAGGTAAATAAATGGAGTGATTGAGAGATGGAGAGGTAAAGAAATGGAGGCATTGAGAGATGGAGAGGTAAAGAAATGGAGGGATTGAGAGGAGAGGTAAAGAAATGGAGGGTTTGAGAGATGGAGAGGTAAAGAAATGGAGGGATTGAGAGATGGAGAGGTAAAGAAATGGAGGGATTGAGAGATGGAGAAGGTAAAGAAATGGAGGGATTGAGAGATGGAGAGGTAAAGAAATGGAGGGATTGAGAGATGGAGAGGTAAAGAAATGGAAGGATTGAGAGGAGAGGTAAAGAAATGGAGGGATTGAGAGATGGAGAGGTAAAGAAATGGAGGGATTGAGAGATGGAGAGGTAAAGAAATGGAGGGATTGAGAGGAGAGGTAAAGAAATGGAGGGATTGAGAGATGGAGAGGTAAAGAAATGGAGGGATTGAGAGATGGAGAGGTAAAGAAATGGAGGGATGGATAGATGGAGAGGTAAAGAAATGGAGGGATTGAGAGATGGAGAAGGTAAAGAAATGGAGGGATTGAGAGATGGAGAGGTAAAGAAATGGAGGGATTGAGAGATGGAGAGGTAAAGAAATGGAGGGATTGAGAGGAGAGGTAAAGAAATGGAGGGATTGAGAGATGGAGAGGTAAAGAAATGGAGGGATTGAGAGATGGAGAGGTAAAGAAATGGAGGGATTGAGAGGAGAGGTAAAGAAATGGAGGGATTGAGAGATGGAGAGTTAAAGAAATGGAGGGATTGAGAGGAGAGGTAAAGAAATGGAGGGATTGGGAGATGGAGAGGTAAAGAAACGGATGGATTGAGAGGAGAGGTAAAGAAATGGAGGGATTGAGAGGAGAGGTAAAGAAATGGAGGGATTGAGAGATGGAGAGGTAAAGAAATGGAAGGATGGATAGATGGAGAGGTAAAGAAATGGAGGGATTGAGAGATGGAGAGGTAAAGAAATGGAGGGATTGAGAGATGGAGAGGTAAAGAAATGGAGGGATTGAGATATGGAGAGGTAAAGAAATGGAGGGATTGAGAGATGGAGAAGGTAAATAAATGGAGTGATTGAGAGATGGAGAGGTAAAGAAATGGAGGCATTGAGAGATGGAGAGGTAAAGAAATGGAGGGATTGAGAGGAGAGGTAAAGAAATGGAGGGTTTGAGAGATGGAGAGGTAAAGAAATGGAGGGATTGAGAGATGGAGAGTAAAGAAATGGAGGGATTGAGAGATGGAGAAGGTAAAGAAATGGAGGATTGAGAGATGGAGAGGTAAAGAAATGGAGGGATTGAGAGATGGAGAGGTAAAGAAATGGAAGGATTGAGAGGAGAGGTAAAGAAATGGAGGGATTGAGAGATGGAGAGGTAAGAATGGAGGGATTGAGAGATGGAGAGGTAAAGAAATGGAGGGATTGAGAGGAGAGGTAAAGAAATGGAGGGATTGAGAGATGGAGAGGTAAGAAATGGAGGGATTGAGAGATGGAGAGGTAAAGAAATGGAGGGATGGATAGATGGAGAGGTAAAGAAATGGAGGGATTGAGAGATGGAGGAAGGTAAAGAAATGGAGGGATTGAGAGATGGAGAGGTAAAGAAATGGAGGGATTGAGAGATGGAGGATGAGAGATGGAGAGTAACGAAATGGAGGGATTGAGAGGAGAGGTAAAGAAATGGAGGGGATTGAGAGATGGAGAGGTAAAGAAATGGAGGGATTGAGAGATGGAGAGGTAAAGAAATGGAGGGATTGAGAGGAGAGGTAAAGAAATGGAGGGATTGAGAGATGGAGAGTTAAAGAAATGGAGGGATTGAGAGGAGAGGTAAAGAAATG
>NW_024060759.1:0-21130 GCF_016432855.1 Salvelinus namaycush | reverse complement strand
TATAATACTCTATTTTAGACCAGGACCCTATTCCCTATTTAATACTCTTCTTTAGATCAGGGCCATATTCCCTATTGAATCTTCTACTGTAGACCAGGGCCCTATTCCCTATATAATACTGTACTTTAGACCAGGGCCCTATTTCCTATATAATACTCTACTGTAGACCAGGGCCCTATTCCCTATATAATACTCTACTTTAGACCAGGGCTCTATTCCCTATATAATACTCTACTTAAGACCAGGGCCCTATTCCCTATATAATACTCTACTTAAGACCAGGGACCTATTCCCTATATAATACTCTACTTAAGACCAGGGCCCTATTCCCTATATAATACTCTACTTCAGACCAGGGCCCTATTCCCTATATAATACTCTACTTAAGACCAGGGCCCTAATCCCTATATAATACTATACTTAGACAAGTGCCCTATTCCCTATATAATACTCTACTGTAGTCCAGGGCCCTATTCCCTTTATAATACTCTACTTTAGACCAGGGCCCTATTCCCTATGTAATACTCTACTGTAGACCAGGGCCATATTCCCTATATAATACTCTACTTTAGATCAGGGTCCTATTCCCTATATAATACTCTACTTTAGACCAGGGCCCTATTCCCTATTTAATACTCTACTTTAGATCAGGGGCATATTCCCTATTGAATCTTCTACTGTAGACCAGGGCCCTATTCCCTATATAATACTGTACTTTAGACCAGGGCCCTATTTCCTATATAATACTCTACTGTAGACCAGGGCCCTATTGCCTATATAATACTCTACTTTAGACCAGGGCTCTATTCCCTATATAATACTCTACTTAAGACCAGGGCCCTATTCCCTATATAATACTCTACTTAAGACCAGGGACCTATTCCCTATATAATACTCTACTTAAGACCAGGGCCCTATTCCCTATATAATACTCTACTTCAGACCAGGGCCCTATTCCCTATATAATACTCTACTTAAGACCAGGGCCCTATTCCCTATATAATACTATACTTAGACAAGTGCCCTATTCCCTATATAATACTCTACTGTAGACCAGGGCCCTATTCCCTTTATAATACTCTACTTTAGAACAGGGCCCTATTCCCTATATAATACTCTACTGTAGACCAGGGCCATATTCCCTATATAATACTCTACTTTAGATCAGGGCCCTATTCCCTTTATAATACTCTACTGTAGACCAGGGCCCTATTCCCTATATAATACTATCATGTAGAACAGGGCCCTATTCCCTATATAATACTCTACTATAGACCAGGGCCATATTCCCTATAGAATCCTCTACTGTAGACCAGGGCCCTATTCCCTATATAATACTCTACTTTAGATCAGGGTCCTATTCCCTATATAATCCTCTACTTTAGACCAGGGCCATATTCCCTATATAATACTCTACTTTAGACCATGGCCCTATTCCCTATATTATACTCTCATGTAGACCAGGTCCCTATTCCCTATATAATACTCTACTGTAGACCAGGGCCCTATTCCCTATATAATACTCTACTGTAGACCAGGGTCCTATTCCCTATATAATACTCTACTTAAGACCAGGGCCCTATTCCCTATATAATACTCTACATTAGAACAGGGCCCTATTCCCTATATAATACTCTACTTAAGACCAGGGCCCTATTCCCTATATAATACTATACTTTAGACAAGGGCCCTATTCCCTATATAATACTCTACTGTAGTCCAGGGCCCTATTCCCTTTATAATACTCTACTTTAGACCAGGGCCCTATTCCCTATGTAATACTCTACTGTAGACCAGGGCCATATTCCCTATATAATACTCTACTTTAGATCAGGGTCCTATTCCCTATATAATACTCTACTTTAGACCAGGGCCCTATTCCCTATTTAATACTCTACTTTAGATCAGGGCCATATTCCCTATTGAATCTTCTACTGTAGACCAGGGCCCTATTCCCTATATAATACTGTACTTTAGACCAGGGCCCTATTTCCTATATAATACTCTACTGTAGACCAGGGCCCTATTCCCTATATAATACTCTACTTTAGACCAGGGCTCTATTCCCTATATAATACTCTACTTAAGACCAGGGCCCTATTCCCTATATAATACTCTACTTAAGACCAGGGACCTATTCCCTATATAATACTCTACTTAAGACCAGGGCCCTATTCCCTATATAATACTCTACTTCAGACCAGGGCCCTATTCCCTATATAATACTCTACTTAAGACCAGGGCCCTATTCCCTATATAATACTATACTTAGACAAGTGCCCTATTCCCTATATAATACTCTCATGTAGAACAGGGCCCTATTCCCTATATAATACTCTACTATAGACCAGGGCCATATTCCCTATAGAATCCTCTACTGTAGACCAGGGCCATATTCCCTATATAATACTTTACTATAGACCAGGGCCATATTCCCTATATAATACTCTACTGTAGACCAGGGCCATATTCCCTATATAATACTCTCATGTAGACCAGGTCCCTATTCCCTATATAATACTCTACTGTAGACCAGGGCCCTATTCCCTATATAATACTCTACATTAGAACAGGGAACTATTCCCTATATAATACTCTACTTAAGACCAGGGCCCTATTCCCTATATAATACTATACTTTAGACAAGGGCCCTATTCCCTATATAATACTCTACTGTAGACCAGGGCCCTATTCCCTTTATAATACTCTACTTTAGACCAGGGCCCTATTCCCTATATAATACTCTACTTAAGACCAGGGCCCTATTCCCTATATAATGCTCTACTTAAGATCAGGGTCCTATTCCCTATATAATACTCTACTTTAGACCAGGGCCCTATTCCCTATTTAATACTCTACTTTAGATCAGGGCCATATTCCCTATTGAATACTCTACTTAAGACCAGGGCCCTATTCCCTATATAATACTATACTTAGACAAGGGCCCTATTCCCTATATAATACTCTACTGTAGACCAGGGCCCTATTCCCTTTATAATACTCTACTTTAGACCAGGGCCCTATTCCCTATATAATACTCTACTGTAGACCAGGGCCATATTCCCTATATAATACTCTACTTTAGATCAGGGCCCTATTCCCTTTATAATACTCTACTGTAGACCAGGGCCCTATTCCCTATATAATACTCTCATGTAGAACAGGGCCCTATTCCCTATATAATACTCTACTATAGACCAGGGCCATATTCCCTATAGAATCCTCTACTGTAGACCAGGGCCATATTCCCTATATAATACTCTACTATAGACCAGGGCCATATTCCCTATATAATACTCTACTGTAGACCAGGGCCATATTCCCTATATAATACTCTCATGTAGACCAGGGCCCTATTCCCTATATAATACTCTACATTAGAACAGGGCCCTATTCCCTATATAATACTCTACTTAAGACCAGGGCCCTATTCCCTATATAATACTATACTTTAGACAAGGGCCCTATTCCCTATATAATACTCTACTGTAGACCAGGGCCCTATTCCCTTTATAATACTCTACTTTAGACCAGGGCCCTATTCCCTATATAATACTCTACTTAAGACCAGGGCCCTATTCCCTATATAATGCTCTACTTAAGATCAGGGTCCTATTCCCTATATAATACTCTACTTTAGACCAGGGCCCTACTCCCTATTTAATACTCTACTTTAGATCAGGGCCATATTCCCTATTGAATACTCTACTTAAGACCAGGGCCCTATTCCCTATATAATACTCTACTGTAGACCAGGGTCCTATTCCCTATATAATACTCTGATGTAGAACAGGGCCCTATTCCATATATAATACAGGGGCATTCTCATAATGGAACAGGAAACTTTTGCCAGAATCGTCTAGAATGCTGTTAGCGTTACACCACTCCAGCAGACGCTCGGCGGCCAGCCTTACACCACTCCAGCAGACCCTCGGCAGCCAGCGTTACACCACTCCAGCAGACCCTCGGCAGCCAGCGTTACACCACTCCAGCAGACCCTCGGCAGCCAGCGTTACACCACTCCAGCAGACCCTCGGCAGCCAGCGTTACACCACTCCAGCAGACCCTCGGCGGCCAGCGTTACACCACTCCAGCAGACCCTCGGCAGCCAGCGTTACACCACTCCAGCAGACCCTCGGCAGCCAGCGTTACACCACTCCAGCAGACCCTCGGCAGCCAGCGTTACACCACTCCAGCAGACGCTCGGCGGCCAGCGTTACACCACTCCAGCAGACCCTCGGCGGCCAGCGTTACACCACTCCAGCAGACCCTCGGCGGCCAGCGTTACACCACTCCAGCAGACCCTCGGCGGCCAGCGTTACACCACTCCAGCAGACCCTCGGCGGCCAGCGTTACACCACTCCAGCAGACCCTCGGCGGCCAGCGTTACACCACTCCAGCAGACGCTCGGCGGCCAGCGTTACACCACTCCAGCAGACCCTCGGCGGCCAGCGTTACACCACTCCAGCAGACCCTCGGCGGCCAGCGTTACACCACTCCAGCAGACGCTCGGCGGCCAGCGTTACACCACTCCAGCAGACCCTCGGCGGCCAGCGTTACACCACTCCAGCAGACCCTCGGCGGCCAGCGTTACACAACTCCAGCAGACGCTTGGCAATCTTATGCTTGTGTGCGGCTGCTCGGCCACGGAAACCCATTTCATGAAGCTCCCGACGAACAGTTCTTGTGCTGACGTTGCTTCCAGTTTGGAACTCGGTAGTGAGTGATTCAACCGAAGACATTGTTAATGTGCTACGTGCTTCAGCACTCAGCGGTCCCGTTCTGTCAGCTTGTGTGGTCTACCACTTCGCGGCTGAGCCGTTGTTGCTCCTAGACGCTTCAACTTCACAATAACATCACTTACAGTTGACCGGGGGCAGCTCTAGCAGGACAGAAATTTGACTTGTTGGAAAGGTGGCATCCTATGACAGTACCAGTTGACAGTCAATAAGCTCTTCAGTACATTCAGTACAGTAGCCATCCTACTGCCAATGTTTGTCTATGGAGATTGCATGGCTGTGTGATTTTATACACCTTTTAGCAACGCGTGTTGCTGCAGTAGCTGAATCCACTGAGGGGATGTTGTGGCGGGCGGATTAGTATTAGCATTAGTTTAAATGATAGGTGTGTACAAACAAACAGTTCTAAGTACGAGAACACAAGACTAAGGGGTTGGTTTGGCACGTTGAGACAGTTGTGGTGGTTTAAGAACAAGGTTGGGCTATACTTAAAAATAATCATAATACTATTTAACCAGGCAAGTCAGTTAAGAACAAATTATTATTTACAATGACGGCCTAGGAACACTGGGTTAACTGCCTTGTTCAGGGGCAGAACGGCAGATTTTTACCTTGTCAGCTCGGGGATTCAATCTAACAACCTTTTGGTTACTGGCCCGACGCTCTAACCACTAGGCTACCTGCCGCCCCAAATTTATAAGGCAAGCCCCAACTCAGAATCATGGGGCTCTCCCTCTGTTCACTCCGTGTGCATGTAGGGACCTGCTCCCTTATTAATAAGTGACTGGAGTTAGATTAAGTATAACTCAGATTTGTATGATAAGTTTGTCTCTCCTCGTTTGATTATACAGAAATAACCACCACAGTGTCCACATACTTTTGCATATATAGTGTACGTCCTTGTCCTCTCCTTGGTTGAATTAGGGGGCGTCTTATAGAAAAATAAAACATTTATAATTGAAGTCAGTAACCATAGTAAGTCACATAAATAGACGTCAACATCAGCCAATCAGCATAATACAACATGTGACGGTCTTATTTAGAAAATAAGTGTTCTGTTTCGAGGTAACCACGATCATATAGGTAATGTTTGTCTCTTTACAGTTCTGAACTAACCACATTCTGCCCTTCTCATCACAGTTCATGATGTGGTGGGAATGATGTGACCGTATTTAGTCATAAATAGCAGGGATTCTACCATGCTAACTCCAGTTGAACTGCTAGCATTCATAAATAGCAGGGATTCTACCATGCTAACTCCAGTTGAACTGCTAGCATTCATAAATAGCAGGGATTCTACCATGCTAACTCCAGTTGAACTGCTAGCATTCATAAATAGCAGGGATTCTACCATGCTAACTCCAGTTGAACTGCTAGCATTCATAAATAGCAGGGATTCTACCATGCTAACTCCAGTTGAACTGCTAGCATTCATAAATAGCAGGGATTCTACCGTGCTAACTCCAGTTGAACTGCTAGCATTCAATGTATCCTAAATAAACAAAATAAAACATAATTTTAAAAAAGTAATTTGGTAATGACGTACAATAAAAATATCTTCTCAAGTCATATTTACCTTTATTTTTCTATAATTCCCCTCCATTATTCATATCCATGGTAACCATCAACATGTGAATCTCCCTCCACGACGTCCATGTTCTCCACGGTCACTATTCATATCCATGGTAACCATCAACATGTTCTCCACGGTCACTATTCATATCCATGGTAACCATCAACATGTTCTCCACTGTCACTATTCATATCCATGGTAACCATCAACATGTGAATCTCCCTCCATGACGTCCATGTTCTCCACGGTCACTATTCATATCCATGGTAACCATCAACATGTTCTCCACTGTCACTATTCATATCCATGGTAACCATCAACATGTTCTCCTCTGTCACTATTCATATCCATGGTAACCATCAACATGTTCTCCACTGTCACTATTCATATCCATGGTAACCATCAACATGTTCTCCACGGTCACTATTCATATCCATGGTAACCATCAACATGTTCTCCACGGTCACTATTCATATCCATGGTAACCATCAACATGTTCTCCACGGTCACTATTCATATCCATGGTAACCATCAACATGTTCTCCACGGTCACTATTCATATCCATGGTAACCATCAACATGTTCTCCACGGTCACTATTCATATCCATGGTAACCATCAACATGTGAATCTCCCTCCATGACGTCCATGTTCTCCACGGTCACTATTCATATCCATGGTAACCATCAACATGTTCTCCACTGTCACTATTCATATCCATGGTAACCATCAACATGTTCTCCACGGTCACTATTCATATCCATGGTAACCATCAACATGTTCTCCACGGTCACTATTCATATCCATGGTAACCATCAACATGTTCTCCACTGTCACTATTCATATCCATGGTAACCATCAACATGTGAATCTCCCTCCATGACGTCCATGTTCTCCACGGTCACTATTCATATCCATGGTAACCATCAACATGTTCTCCACTGTCACTATTCATATCCATGGTAACCATCAACATGTTCTCCACTGTCACTATTCATATCCATGGTAACCATCAACATGTGAATCTCCCTCCATGACGTCCATGTTCTCCACGGTCACTATTCATATCCATGGTAACCATCAACATGTTCTCCACGGTCACTATTCATATCCATGGTAACCATCAACATGTTCTCCACGGTCACTATTCATATCCATGGTAACCATCAACATGTGAATCTCCCTCCATGACGTCCATGTTCTCCACGGTCACTATTCATATCCATGGTAACCATCAACATGTTCTCCACGGTCACTATTCATATCCATGGTAACCATCAACATGTTCTCCACTGTCACTATTCATATCCATGGTAACCATCAACATGTTCTCCACGGTCACTATTCATATCCATGGTAACCATCAACATGTGAATCTCCCTCCATGACGTCCATGTTCTCCACGGTCACTATTCATATCCATGGTAACCATCAACATGTTCTCCACTGTCACTATTCATATCCATGGTAACCATCAACATGTTCTCCACGGTCACTATTCATATCCATGGTAACCATCAACATGTTCTCCACGGTCACTATTCATATCCATGGTAACCATCAACATGTTCTCCACGGTCACTATTCATATCCATGGTAACCATCAACATGTGAATCTCCCTCCATGACGTCCATGTTCTCCACGGTCACTATTCATATCCATGGTAACCATCAACATGTTCTCCACTGTCACTATTCATATCCATGGTAACCATCAACATGTTCTCCACTGTCACTATTCATATCCATGGTAACCATCAACATGTGAATCTCCCTCCATGACGTCCATGTTCTCCACGGTCACTATTCATATCCATGGTAACCATCAACATGTTCTCCACTGTCACTATTCATATCCATGGTAACCATCAACATGTTCTCCACGGTCACTATTCATATCCATGGTAACCAAGTACATAAACTTTTGAAAAAACGTTATAATTATGTAATTTTTTTGGTGGTTTTGACACTTCGAGACGATACTTAGAGACGACTGTATTTTGTGTAAAAAAATAACAAATGGCCATCTAATATGTATATAGATTCCTTTTATTTAACTATATATTTTTTTAAACAGGTGCATTAAATATTTTCAATTATCAAGACTTTTGTAAGTGTAATACATAGCAGAAGGTCAAAAGCCTGGGTGTGAGACAGGACAAAAACAGTGCAAAACGGTGAAATCCACACATGAAATGCTTTAGAAAATAACATTTAAAAAAACATTGGTAGCTGAAAAGAAAAAGTTGAAGGTTATTTTAGTCTTAATACTTAATAGATATACATATATATAAATAAACATTTTATCTTAAAAATCTAACCCATCTATGGAGACTGTTTAGTGCCAGAAATAAGGGGTTAAATAACACGTTTCCTGATCTTTCTGATCTCTCAGACAGACACGTCAAACTTCCTTTAGATTGTTTTGGGGGACCATCTGATCCAGGGAGTGAATCTGTTATTCAATGCGTCTGTATGGGGCTAATAGCAGTAAGACCAGGGAGTGAATCTGTTATTCAATACGTCTGTATGGGGCTAATAGCAGTAAGACCAGGGAGTGAATCTGTTATTCAATGCGTCTGTATGGGGCTAATAGCAGTAAGACCAGGGAGTGAATCTGTTATTCAATGCGTCTGTATGGGGCTAATAGCAGTAAGACCAGGGAGTGAATCTGTTATTCAATGCGTCTGTATGGGGCTAATAGCAGTAAGACCAGGGAGTGAATCTGTTATTCAATGCGTCTGTATGGGGCTAATAGCAGTAAGACCAGGGAGTGAATCTGTTATTCAATGCGTCTGTATGGGGCTAATAGCAGTAAGACCAGGGAGTGAATCTGTTATTCAATGCGTCTGTATGGGGCTAATAGCAGTAAGACCAGGGAGTGAATCTGTTATTCAATGCGTCTGTATGGGGCTAATAGCAGTAAGACCAGGGAGTGAATCTGTTATTCAATGCGTCTGTATGGGGCTAATAGCAGTAAGACCAGGGAGTGAATCTGTTATTCAATGCGTCTGTATGGGGCTAATAGCAGTAAGACCAGGGAGTGAATCTGTTATTCAATGCGTCTGTATGGGGCTAATAGCAGTAAGACCAGGGAGTGAATCTGTTATTCAATGCGTCTGTATGGGGCTAATAGCAGTAAGACCAGGGAGTGAATCTGTTATTCAATGCGTCTGTATGGGGCTAATAGCAGTAAGACCAGGGAGTGAATCTGTTATTCAATGCGTCTGTATGGGGCTAATAGCAGTAAGACCAGGGAGTGAATCTGTTATTCAATACGTCTGTATGGGGCTAATAGCAGTAAGACCAGGGAGTGAATCTGTTATTCAATGCGTCTGTATGGGGCTAATAGCAGTAAGACCAGGGAGTGAATCTGTTATTCAATACGTCTGTATGGGGCTAATAGCAGTAAGACCAGGGAGTGAATCTGTTATTCAATGCGTCTGTATGGGGCTAATAGCAGTAAGACCAGGGAGTGAATCTGTTATTCAATGCGTCTGTATGGGGCTAATAGCAGTAAGACCAGGGAGTGAATCTGTTATTCAATACGTCTGTATGGGGCTAATAGCAGTAAGACCAGGGAGTGAATCTGTTATTCAATACGTCTGTATGGGGCTAATAGCAGTAAGACCAGGGAGTGAATCTGTTATTCAATACGTCTGTATGGGGCTAATAGCAGTAAGACCAGGGAGTGAATCTGTTATTCAATGCGTCTGTATGGGGCTAATAGCAGTAAGACCAGGGAGTGAATCTGTTATTCAATGCGTCTGTATGGGGCTAATAGCAGTAAGACCAGGGAGTGAATCTGTTATTCAATACGTCTGTATGGGGCTAATAGCAGTAAGACCAGGGAGTGAATCTGTTATTCAATACGTCTGTATGGGGCTAATAGCAGTAAGACCAGGGAGTGAATCTGTTATTCAATACGTCTGTATGGGGCTAATAGCAGTAAGACCAGGGAGTGAATCTGTTATTCAATACGTCTGTATGGGGCTAATAGCAGTAAGACCAGGGAGTGAATCTGTTATTCAATACGTCTGTATGGGGCTAATAGCAGTAAGACCAGGGAGTGAATCTGTTATTCAATGCGTCTGTATGGGGCTAATAGCAGTAAGACCAGGGAGTGAATCTGTTATTCAATACGTCTGTATGGGGCTAATAGCAGTAAGACCAGGGAGTGAATCTGTTATTCAATACGTCTGTATGGGGCTAATAGCAGTAAGACCAGGGAGTGAATCTGTTATTCAATACGTCTGTATGGGGCTAATAGCAGTAAGACCAGGGAGTGAATCTGTTATTCAATACGTCTGTATGGGGCTAATAGCAGTAAGACCAGGGAGTGAATCTGTTATTCAATACGTCTGTATGGGGCTAATAGCAGTAAGACCAGGGAGTGAATCTGTTATTCAATGCGTCTGTATGGGGCTAATAGCAGTAAGACCAGGGAGTGAATCTGTTATTCAATGCGTCTGTATGGGGCTAATAGCAGTAAGACCAGGGAGTGAATCTGTTATTCAATACGTCTGTATGGGGCTAATAGCAGTAAGACCAGGGAGTGAATCTGTTATTCAATACGTCTGTATGGGGCTAATAGCAGTAAGACCAGGGAGTGAATCTGTTATTCAATACGTCTGTATGGGGCTAATAGCAGTAAGACCAGGGAGTGAATCTGTTATTCAATGCGTCTGTATGGGGCTAATAGCAGTAAGACCAGGGAGTGAATCTGTTATTCAATACGTCTGTATGGGGCTAATAGCAGTAAGACCAGGGAGTGAATCTGTTATTCAATGCGTCTGTATGGGGCTAATAGCAGTAAGACCAGGGAGTGAATCTGTTATTCAATGCGTCTGTATGGGGCTAATAGCAGTAAGACCAGGGAGTGAATCTGTTATTCAATGCGTCTGTATGGGGCTAATAGCAGTAAGACCAGGGAGTGAATCTGTTATTCAATGCGTCTGTATGGGGCTAATAGCAGTAAGACCAGGGAGTGAATCTGTTATTCAATGCGTCTGTATGGGGCTAATAGCAGTAAGACCAGGGAGTGAATCTGTTATTCAATGCGTCTGTATGGGGCTAATAGCAGTAAGACCAGGGAGTGAATCTGTTATTCAATACGTCTGTATGGGGCTAATAGCAGTAAGACCAGGGAGTGAATCTGTTATTCAATGCGTCTGTATGGGGCTAATAGCAGTAAGACCAGGGAGTGAATCTGTTATTCAATGCGTCTGTATGGGGCTAATAGCAGTAAGACCAAAACGTATTTTTGTTGTTGTTGAAATAATGTTTTATATATTTTTGGGAAACTTCAAGTTTTTTTTTTTTTTTTGCTTCAAAAGCAGCTCAAACACAACACAACTACATTTGCTGCGGCCAACAGAGGGAGCCCTCTGCATGAACAGTGTTTAAGCCACAGATCACAAATCTCGCGAGAGTTGATTGGGTGAAACCGCTTTCTCATTCACCGCTTTCTCATTACAGTAGTTGAAAACGATCTTAGACAGCGATTAATGATGAATATTGGGGAAAGTGGTGGAATGTGTTAAAACAATCTTAGACAGCGATTAATGATGAATATTGGGGAAAGTGGTGGAATGTGTTAAAACAATCTTAGACAGCGATTAATGATGAATATTGGGGAAAGTGGTGGAATGTGTTAAAACAATCTTAGACAGCGATTAATGATGAATATTGGGGAAAGTGGTGGAATGTGTTAAAACAATCTTAGACAGCTATTAATGATGAATATTGGGGAAAGTGGTGGAATGTGTTAAAACAATCTTAGACAGCGATTAATGATGAATATTGGGGAAAGTGGTGGAATGTGTTAAAACAATCTTAGACAGCTATTAATGATGAATATTGGGGAAAGTGGTGGAATGTGTTAATTGTAGGGGTGCCCATGGAGCCGGGGATCAGACATGTCCCGTGCGAGAGAGGCAGGTTGAGGTTTCCAGGGTAGAGAGAGTAGAGCAGAAGTTGTTTAATTTAATTATTAGAGTAGGGGGGGTGTTCATTGTATTTTATATAATTTAGAAATTAGTGAGTGTAGTGTTAGATGGTCGGGTATTTATTTAGTATGTGTGTATTTTTCAAGTAATGTATAAGGGAGTTGAACTCCAGTCTGTAGGTGGCGCTAATGCAACACATTGTATGCCCGTACCTAAATCCGCTACTGAGTTGTATTAGTCTATAAATAAATCTCTTTGCCAGAATTCATCTCTCCCGTGTCTTATTCGACTAGTATTTTTGAAAGTGTAAGGATAATAACTCAGCCATGTGTATTGCTTGCCTACATTTTACTCCCTCTATGTTTAATATAACACGCATACATTAATTATTAATTTCGGTTGCCTATCCAGACGTGAAGTTTGTTCTTTAGAAACTATTTAACTCTAGCCACAAAATGAAGGAAATTCGGGACGACAACATTGTACCGGAAACCCCCCCCCCTGCTCGTTGAGCGTTCTGCTCTTCAGTCCGGTGTCAGTGTAGCCGACACCTGCGCCGTTAAACCTCGTCGAAGACCGGAAACCCCCCCTCTGCTCTTCAGTCCGGTGTCAGTGTAGCCGACATTACACCTGCGCCGTTAAACCTCGTCGGAGACAAGACGTAATGAGAGGCTTTCGAGGAGCTGCTTTACTCACTTCGCTGTTGGTAAGCAGAACAACAACTTGTGTTTCAATGTATTTTATTATATAATCATCTAACGTTGCCGATATACCGGTTCGGTTATGACTTGAGATGGATGCACTTGTGTAGTTACTGTAATCCAACTACGTTTCTGGCGAATAAATGACTTTTTCTTTAATGCATTTCTAAACGAAACCTCAGTCCTGGAGACCTGGGTGCTTTCGTTCCAGCCATTAACAAGCATGATTACTCATCAACTAGTTGTATGGAAAGATACTGAGTCAGACGAGGGAAGGATGGATAGGAACTGGCTGTATGGAAATACTCATCAACTATCTAGGGTTTCTGCACCTTCAGTCTTTACATCTGATTCACGTGTAGTGCTGGGCTGGGATAAAACCCTGCGCACAGTCGCTCTCCAGAGGAGAGGATTTGGAGAATCTGCAGAAACTAGTTTACTACTTTGGCTCAGATCTCTCTTTTGTTGCTGTAGTTTTAAAACAATTAGTTAAGCTAGTTATAACAACTGAAAGCAGCTAGTTATCAGCTAGTTATAACAACTGAAAGCAGCTAGTTATCAGCTAGTTATAACAACTGAAAGCAGCTAGTTATCAGCTAGTCATCAGCTAGTTATCAGCGAGTTATCAGCAACTGAAAGCAGCTAGTTATCAGCTAGTTATCAGCTAATTATCAGCTAGTTATCAGCTAGTTATCAGCTATTGTTGTAAAGCAAAGCTGCAATCAGCAGTTTGAGGTGAAAAGATGGAGAAATGTACCACCGGGGTATCCATGACACCATCCATGACACTTTCACTTAGGTTTGTTGCCAGCGGTTTAGACATTAATGTGTTGAGTTATTTTGAGTGGACAGCAAATTTACACTGTTATACAAGCTGTACACTCACTACTTTACATTGTAGCAAAGTGTCATTTCTTCAGTGTTGTCACATGAAAAGATATACTCAAATATTTACAAAAATGTGAGGGGTGTACTCACTCACATGATATCAAAACGATTGTTTTAACCATGTTTTGAGGCTATACAGGGTTCTTTGTATTTTACATTTATTATAAACGTAAACGGACGACGAGGAAAAGCTCAAACCCAGTCTATCCACCCACTGGTTCATTCAGCTGCCAAGACAAAGCATGATGACACAACATGTAATTATAACCTCCTACTAGGCGGGTCAACTCCTAACACAGCCAATGCATCTCTGTTGCGAGGGAGGAACTGAATTGGTTCCTCTCACTGGTGTAGTGGGCGGCAGGCAGCCTAGTGGTTAGAGCCGTTGGACTAGTAACTGAAAGGTTCAAAGATTTAATCCCCGAACTGACAAGGTACAAATATGTCGTTCTGCCCCTGAACAAGGCAGTTAACCCACTGTTCCCCGGTAGGCCGTCATTGTAAATAAGAATTTGTTCTTAACTGACTTGCCCAGTTAAATAAAGGTTACATATATATATATATATTTAAAAAAGTCACGGCCCTCCCTGATGCTAGAACCTGTGTATCTGTGTGAGAGAGGACTGTAGTGTGAGAGAGGACTGTAGTAGGAGGGTCGTTGTGGTGGGACCCTCTGTGTGAGAGAGGACTGTAGTAGGAGGGTTGTTGTGGTGGGCCCCTCTGTGTGAGAGAGGACTGTAGTGTGAGAGAGGACTGTAGTAGGAGGGTCGTTGTGGTGGGACCCTCTGTGTGAGAGAGGACTGTAGTGTGAGAGAAGACTGTAGTAGGAAGGTCGTTGGGGTGGGCCCCTCTGTGTGAGAGAGGACTGTAGTGTGAGAGAGGACTGTAGTAGGAGCGTCGTTGTGGTGGGCCCCTCTGTGTGAGATAGGACTGTGGTGGGCCCCTCTGTGTGAGAGAGGACTGTAGTAGGAGGGTTGTTGGGGTGGGCCCCTCTGTGTGAGATAGGACTGTAGTAGGAGGGTTGTTGTGGTGGGCCCCTCTGTGTGAGAGAGGACTGTAGTAGGAGGGTCGTTGGGGTGGGCCCCTCTGTGTGAGAGAGGACTGTAGTAGGAGGGTCGTTGGGGTGGGCCCCTCTGTGTGAGAGAGGACTGTAGTAGGAGGGTTGTTGGGGTGGGCCCCTCTGTGTGAGAGAGGACTGTAGTAGGAGGGTCGTTGGGGTGGGCCCCTCTGTGTGAGAGAGGACTGTAGTAGGAGGGTTGTTGTGGTGGGCCCCTCTGTGTGAGAGAGGACTGTAGTAGGAGGGTTGTTGGGGTGGGCCCCTCTGTGTGAGATAGGACTGTAGTAGGAGGGTTGTTGTGGTGGGCCCCTCTGTGTGAGAGAGGACTGTAGTAGGAGGGTCGTTGGGGTGGGCCCCTCTGTGTGAGAGAGGACTGTAGTAGGAGGGTCGTTGGGGTGGGCCCCTCTGTGTGAGAGAGGACTGTAGTGTGAGAGAGGACTGTAGTAGGAGGGTCGTTGTGGTGGGACCCTCTGTGTGAGAGAGGACTGTAGTGTGAGAGAAGACTGTAGTAGGAAGGTCGTTGGGGTGGGCCCCTCTGTGTGAGAGAGGACTGTAGTGTGAGAGAGGACTGTAGTAGGAGCGTCGTTGTGGTGGGCCCCTCTGTGTGAGATAGGACTGTGGTGGGCCCCTCTGTGTGAGAGAGGACTGTAGTAGGAGGGTTGTTGGGGTGGGCCCCTCTGTGTGAGATAGGACTGTAGTAGGAGGGTTGTTGTGGTGGGCCCCTCTGTGTGAGAGAGGACTGTAGTAGGAGGGTCGTTGGGGTGGGCCCCTCTGTGTGAGAGAGGACTGTAGTAGGAGGGTCGTTGGGGTGGGCCCCTCTGTGTGAGAGAGGACTGTAGTAGGAGGGTTGTTGGGGTGGGCCCCTCTGTGTGAGAGAGGACTGTAGTAGGAGGGTCGTTGGGGTGGGCCCCTCTGTGTGAGAGAGGACTGTAGTAGGAGGGTTGTTGTGGTGGGCCCCTCTGTGTGAGAGAGGACTGTAGTAGGAGGGTTGTTGGGGTGGGCCCCTCTGTGTGAGATAGGACTGTAGTAGGAGGGTTGTTGTGGTGGGCCCCTCTGTGTGAGAGAGGACTGTAGTAGGAGGGTCGTTGGGGTGGGCCCCTCTGTGTGAGAGAGGACTGTAGTAGGAGGGTCGTTGGGGTGGGCCCCTCTGTGTGAGAGAGGACTGTAGTAGGATGGTCGTTGGGGTGGGCCCCTCTCTGTGAGAGAGGACTGTAGTAGGAGGGTTGTTGTGGTGGGCCCCTCTGTGTGAGAGAGGACTGTAGTAGGAGGGTTGTTGGGGTGGGCCCCTCTGTGTGAGAGAGGACTGTAGTAGGAGGGTTGTTGGGGTGGGCCCCTCTGTGTGAGATAGGACTGTAGTAGGAGGGTTGTTGTGGTGGGCCCCTCTGTGTGAGATAGGACTGTAGTAGGAGGGTCGTTGGGGTGGGCCCCTCTGTGTGAGAGAGGACTGCAGTAGGAGGGTTGTTGGGGTGGGCCCCTCTGTGTGAGAGGACTGTAGTAGGAGGGTTGTTGTGGTGGGCCCCTCTGTGTGAGAGAGGACTGTAGTAGGAGGGTTGTTGTGGTGGGCCCCTCTGTGTGAGAGAGGACTGTAGTAGGAGGGTTGTTGGGGTGGGCCCCTCTGTGTGAGAGAGGACTGTAGTAGGAGGGTCGTTGGGGTGGGCCCCTCTGTGTGAGAGAGGACTGTAGTAGGAGGGTTGTTGTGGTGGGCCCCTCTGTGTGAGAGAGGACTGTAGTAGGAGGGTTGTTGTGGTGGGCCCCTCTGTGTGAGAGAGGACTGTAGTAGGAGGGTTGTTGGGGTGGGCCCCTCTGTGTGAGATAGGACTGTAGTAGGGGGGTCGTTGGGGTGGGCCCCTCTGTGTGAGAGAGGACTGTAGTAGGAGGGTTGTTGTGGTGGGCCCCTCTGTGTGAGAGAGGACTGTAGTAGGAAGGTTGTTGGGGTGGGCCCCTCTGTGTGAGAGAGGACTGTAGTAGGAGGGTTGTTGGGGTGGGCCCCTCTGTGTGAGAGAGGACTGTAGTAGGAGGGTCGTTGGGGTGGGCCCCTCTGTGTGAGAGAGGACTGTAGTAGGAGGGTTGTTGTGGTGGGCCCCTCTGTGTGAGAGAGGACTGTAGTAGGAGGGTTGTTGTGGTGGGCCCCTCTGTGTGAGAGAGGACTGTAGTAGGAGGGTTGTTGTGGTGGGCCCCTCTGTGAGAGAGGACTGTAGTAGGAGGGTTGTTGGGGTGGGCCCCTCTGTGTGAGAGGACTGTAGTAGGAGGGTCGTTGTGGTGGGCCCCTCTGTGTGAGAGAGGACTGTAGTAGGAGGGTTGTTGGGGTGGGCCCCTCTGTGTGAGATAGGACTGTAGTAGGAGGGTTGTTGTGGTGGGCCCCTCTGTGTGAGATAGGACTGTAGTAGGAGGGTTGTTGGGGTGGGCCCCTCTGTGTGAGAGAGGACTGTAGTAGGAGGGTCGTTGGGGTGGGCCCCTCTGTGTGAGAGAGGACTGTAGTAGGAGGGTCGTTGGGGTGGGCCCCTCTGTGTGAGATAGGACTGTAGTAGGAGGGTCGTTGGGGTGGGCCCCTCTGTGTGAGAGAGGACTGTAGTAGGAGGGTTGTTGGGGTGGGCCCCTCTGTGTGAGAGGACTGTAGTAGGAGGGTTGTTGGGGTGGGCCCCTCTGTGTGAGAGGACTGTAGTAGGAGGGTTGTTGGGGTGGGCCCCTCTGTGTGAGAGGACTGTAGTAGGAGGGTTGTTGGGGTGGGCCCCTCTGTGTGAGAGAGGACTGTAGTAGGAGGGTTGTTGGGGTGGGCCCCTCTGTGTGAGAGAGGACTGTAGTAGGAGGGTCGTTGTGGTGGGCCCCTCTGTGTGAGAGAGGACTGTAGTAGGAGGGTTGTTGGGGTGGGCCCCTCTGTGTGAGAGAGGACTGTAGTAGGAGGGTTGTTGGGGTGGGCCCCTCTTTGTGAGAGAGGACTGTAGTAGGAGGGTTGTTGTGGTGGGCCCCTCTGTGTGAGAGAGGACTGTAGTAGGAGGGTCGTTGGGGTGGGCCCCTCTGTGTGAGAGAGGACTGTAGTAGGAGGGTCGTTGGGGTGGGCCCCTCTGTGTGAGATAGGACTGTAGTAGGAGGGTTGTTGGGGTGGGCCCCTCTGTGTGAGAGGACTGTAGTAGGGGGGTCGTTGTGGTGGGCCCCTCTGTGTGAGAGAGGACTGTAGTAGGGGAGTCGTTGTGGTGGGCCCCTCTGTGTGAGAGGACTGTAGTAGGAGGGTTGTTGGGGTGGGCCCCTCTGTGTGAGAGAGGACTGTAGTAGGAGGGTTGTTGTGGTGGGCCCCTCTGTGTGAGAGAGGACTGTAGTAGGAGGGTCGTTGTGGTGGGCCCCTCTGTGTGAGAGAGGACTGTAGTAGGAGGGTTGTTGTGGTGGGCCCCTCTGTGTGAGAGAGGACTGTAGTAGGAGGGTCGTTGTGGTGGGCCCCTCTGTGTGAGAGAGGACTGTAGTAGGAGGGTTGTTGTGGTGGGCCCCTCTGTGTGAGAGAGGACTGCAGTAGGAGGGTTGTTGGGTTGGGCCCCTCTGTGTGAGAGAGGACTGTAGTAGGAGGGTTGTTGTGGTGGGCCCCTCTGTGTGAGAGAGGACTGTAGTAGGAGGGTTGTTGTGGTGGGCCCCTCTGTGTGAGAGAGGACTGTAGTAGGATGGTTGTTGGGGTGGGCCCCTCTGTGTGAGAGAGGACTGTAGTAGGAGGGTTGTTGGGGTGGGCCCCTCTGTGTGAGAGAGGACTGTAGTAGGAGGGTTGTTGGGTTGGGCCCCTCTGTGTGAGAGAGGACTGTAGTAGGAGGGTTGTTGTGGTGGGCCCCTCTGTGTGAGAGAGGACTGTAGTAGGAGGGTTGTTGGGGTGGGCCCCTCTGTGTGAGAGAGGACTGTAGTAGGAGGGTCGTTGTGGTGGGCCCCTCTGTGTGAGAGAGGACTGTAGTAGGAGGGTCGTTTTGGTGGGCCCCTCTGTGTGAGAGAGGACTGTAGTAGGAGGGTTGTTGTGGTGGGCCCCTCTGTGTGAGAGAGGACTGTAGTAGGAGGGTTGTTGTGGTGGGCCCCTCTGTGTGAGAGAGGACTGTAGTAGGAGGGTTGTTGTGGTGGGCCCCTTTGGCCCCCCTCCCAGGGGTTTCTTCTCACTTCATCTGTTGACTTGATCTGGAGCTGAACTCCTCCCTAGTTCCCCGGCTGGCCTCCTCCTCCCTGGTTCCCCGGCTGGCCTCCTCCTCCCTAGTTCCCCGGCTGGCCTCCTCCTCCCTAGTTCCCCAGCTGGCCTCCTGCTCCCTAGTTCCCCAGCTGGCCTCCTGCTCCCTAGTTCCCCAGCTGGCCTCCTCCCTAGTTCCCCGGCTGGCCTCCTCCTCCCTAGTTCCCCGGCTGGCCTCCTCCTCCCTAGTTCCCCGGCTGGCCTCCTCCTCCCTAGTTCCCCGGCTGGCCGCCTCCTCCCTAGTTCCCCGGCTGGCCTCCTCCCTAGTTCCCCGGCTGGCCTCCTCCCTAGTTCCCCGGCTGGCCTCCTCCTCCCTAGTTCCCCGGCTGGCCGCCTTCTCCCTAGTTCCCCGGCTGGCCTCCTTCTCCCTAGTTCCCCAGCTGGCCTCCTCCTCCCTAGTTCCCCAGCTGGCCTCCTCCTCCCTAGTTCCCCAGCTGGCCTCCTCCTCCCTAGTTCCCCAGCTGGCCTCCTCCTCCCTAGTTCCCCAGCTGGCCTCCTCCTCCCTAGTTCCCCAGCTGGCCTCCTCCTCCCTAGTTCCCCGGCTGGCCTCCTCCTCCCTAGTTCCCCGGCTGGCCTCCTCCTCCCTAGTTCCCCAGCTGGCCTCCTCCTCCCTCGCCTTATCAGGAACTGAAACTAGACTGTTGTCCTCCTTAGGGACAGAATATGAACTTTCTGCACTTCCCCTCGTCTGACTCAGTAACTTTCCATACAGCCAGTTCCTATCCATCCTTCCCCTTGTCTGACTCAGTATCTTTCCATACAGCCAGTTCCTATCCATCCTTCCCCTTGTCTGACTCAGTAACTTTCCATACAGCCAGTTCCTATCCATCCTTCCCCTCGTCTGACTCAGTAACTTTCCATACAGCCAGTTCCTATCCATCCTTCCCCTTGTCTGACTCAGTAACTTTCCATACAGCCAGTTCCTATCCATCCTTCCCCTTGTCTGACTCAGTAACTTTCCATACAGCCAGTTCCTATCCATCCTTCCCCTCGTCTGACTCAGTAACTTTCCATACAGCCAGTTCCTATCCATCCTTCCCCTTGTCTGACTCAGTAACTTTCCATACAGCCAGTTCCTATCCATCCTTCCCCTTGTCTGACTCAGTAACTTTCCATACAGCCAGTTCCTATCCATCCTTCCCCTTGTCTGACTCAGTATCTTTCCATACAGCCAGTTCCTATCCATCCTTCCCCTTGTCTGACTCAGTAACTTTCCATACAGCCAGTTCCTATCCATCCTTCCCCTCGTCTGACTCAGTAACTTTCCATACAGCCAGTTCCTATCCATCCTTGTCTGACTCAGTAACTTTCCATACAGCCAGTTCCTATCCATCCTTCCCCTTGTCTGACTCAGTATCTTTCCATACGGCCAGTTCCTATCCATCCTTCCCCTTGTCTGACTCAGTATCTTTCCATACGGCCAGTTCCTATCCATCCTTCCCCTTGTCTGACTCAGTATCTTTCCATACAGCCAGTTCCTATCCATCCTTCCCCTTTTCTGACTCAGTATCTTTCCATACAGCCAGTTCCTATCCATCCTTCCCCTTGTCTGACTCAGTATCTTTCCATACAGCCAGTTCCTATCCATCCTTCCCCTTGTCTGACTCAGTATCTTTCCATACAGCCAGTTCTTATCCATCCTTCCCCTTGTCTGACTCAGTATCTTTCCATACAGCCAGTTCCTATCCATCCTTCCCCTTGTCTGACTCAGTAACTTTCCATACAGCCAGTCCCTATCCATCCTTCCCCTTGTCTGACTCAGTATCTTTCCATACAGCCAGTTCCTATCCATCCTTCCCCTTGTCTGACTCAGTAACTTTCCATACAGCCAGTTCCTATCCATCCTTCCCCTTGTCTGACTCAGTAACTTTCCATACAGCCAGTTCCTATCCATCCTTCCCCTCGTCTGACTCAGTAACTTTCCATACAGCCAGTTCCTATCCATCCTTGTCTGACTCAGTAACTTTCCATACAGCCAGTTCCTATCCATCCTTCCCCTTGTCTGACTCAGTAACTTTCCATACAGTTCCCTTAGTTCC
>NW_024060758.1:17500-21143 GCF_016432855.1 Salvelinus namaycush | reverse complement strand
GACAGTATGGTGTGTGACAGTATGGTGTATGGTAGTATGGTGTATGTGACAGTATGGTGTGTGACAGTATGGTGTGTGTAGTATGGTGTATATGACAGTATGGTGTGTGACAGTATGGTATATGACAGTATGGTGTGTGACAGTATGGTGTGTGTGACAGTATGGTGTGTGACAGTATGGTGTGTGGTAGTATGGTGTATATGACATTATGGTGTGTGCCAGTATGGTGTGTTACAGTATGGTGTGTATGACAGTTTGGTGTGTGACAGTATGGTGTGTGACAGTATGGTGTGTGACAGTATGGTCTATGACAGTATGGTGTGTGACAGTATGGTGTGTGACAGTATGGTGTATGACAGTATGGTGTATGACAGTATGGTGTGTGACAGTATGGTCTATGGCAGTATGGGGTGTGACAGTATGGTGTGTGTATGGTGTGTGACAGTATGGTGTATGACAGTATGGTGTATGACAGTATGGTGTGTGACAGTATGGTCTATGACAGTATGGGGTGTGACAGTATGGTGTGTGTATGGTGTGTGACAGTATGGTGTATGACAGTATGGTGTGTGACAGTATGGTGTGTGACAGTATGGTGTGTGTGACAGTATGGTGTGTGACAGTATGGTGTGTGACAGTATGGTGTATGACGTATGGGTGTGTGACAGTATGGTGTATGACAGTATGGTGTATGACAGTACGGTGTGTGACAGTATGGTGTATGTATGGTGTGTGACAGTATGGTGTGTGACAGTATGGTGTGTGACAGTATGGTGTGTGACAGTATGGTGTGTGACAGTATGGTGTGTGACAGTATGGTGTATGACAGTATGGTGTGTGACAGTATGGTGTGTGACAGTATGGTGTGTGACAGTATGGTGTATGACAGTATGGTGTGTGACAGTATGGTGTGTGACAGTATGGTGTGTGACAGTATGGTGTGTGTGACAGTATGGTGTGTGACAGTATGGTGTGTGACAGTATGGTGTGTGACAGTATGGTGTGTGACAGTATGGTGTGTGACAGTAAGGTGTATGACAGTATGGTGTATGACAGTATGGTGTGTGACAGTATGGTGTATGTATGGTGTGTGACAGTATGGTGTGTGACAGTATGGTGTATGTATGGTGTGTGACAGTATGGTGTGTGACAGTATGGTGTATGACAGTATGGTGTGTTACAGTATGGTGTGTGACAGTATGGTGTGTGACAGTATGGTGTATGACAGTATGGTGTGTGACAGTATGGTGTGTGACAGTATGGTGTGTGACAGTATGGTGTGTGTGACAGTATGGTGTATGACAGTATGGTGTGTGTGACAGTATGGTGTATGGCAGTATGGTGTGTGACAGTATGGTGTGTTACAGTATGGTGTGTGACAGTATGGTGTGTGACAGTATGTTGTATGACAGTATGGTGTGTGACAGTATGGTGTATGTATGGTGTGTGACAGTATGGTGTGTGACAGTATGGTGTATGTATGGTGTGTGACAGTATGGTGTGTGACAGTATGGTGTATGACAGTATGGTGTGTTACAGTATGGTGTGTGACAGTATGGTATGTGACAGAATGGTGTGTGACAGTATGGTGTATGGCAGTATGGTGTGTGACAATATGATGTATGGTGTGTGCCAGTATGGTGTGTGACAGTATGGTGTATGGTGTGTGACAGTATGATGTATGGTGTGTGCCAGTATGGTGTGTGACAGTATGGTGTGTGACAGTATGGTGTATGGTGTGTGCCAGTATGGTGTGTGACAGTATGGTGTGTTACAGTTTGGTGTATGGTGTGTGCCAGTATGGTGTGTGACAGTATGGTGTGTGACAGTTTGGTGTATGACAGTATGGTGTGTGTGATAGTATGGTGTGTGACAGTATGGTGCATAACATTATGGTGTGTTACAGTATGGTGTATGGTGTGTGCCAGTATGGTGTGTGACAGTATGGTGTGTGACAGTATGGTGTATGACAGTATGGTGTGTGTGATAGTATGGTGTGTGACAGTATGGTGCATAACATTATGGTGTGTGACAGTATGGTGTGTGACAGTTTGGTGTATGACAGTTTGGTGTATGACAGTATGGTGTGTGTGACAGTATGGTGTGTGACAGTTTGGTGTATGACAGTATGGTGTGTGTGATAGTATGGTGTGTGACAGTATGGTGTGTGTGATAGTATGGTGTGTGACAGTATGGTGTGTGACAGTATGGTGTATGACAGTATGGTGTGTGTGATAGTATGGTGTGTGACAGTATGGTGCATAACATTATGGTGTGTGACAGTATGGTGTGTGACAGTTTGGTGTATGACAGTATGGTGTGTGTGATAGTATGGTGTGTGACAGTATGGTGCATAACATTATGGTGTGTTACAGTATGGTGTGTGTGACAGTATGGTGTGTGTGACAGTATGGTGTGTGACAGTATGGTGTGTGTGTGTGTGTGTGACAGTATGGTGTATGACAGTATGGTGTGTGACAGTATGGTGTGTGTGTGTGTGTGTGTGTGTGTGTGTGTGTGTGTGTGTGTGTGTGTGTGTGTGTGTGTGTGTGTGTGTGTGACAGTATGGTGTATGACAGTATGGTGTGTGTGACAGTATGGTGAATGACAGTATGGTGTGTGACAGTATGGTGTGTGACAGTATGGTGTATGACAGTATGATGTGTTACAGTATGGTGTGTGACAGTATGGTATGTGACAGTATGGTGTGTGACAGTATGGTGTATGGCAGTATGGCGTGTGACAGTATGGTGTGTGTGACAGTATGGTGATGACAGTGGTGTGTGACAGTATGGTGTGTGACAGTTTGGTGTATGACAGTATGGTGATGACAGTGGTGTGTGACAGTATGGTGTGTGACAGTATGGTGTGTGACAGTTTGGTGTATGACAGTATGGTTTATGACAGTATGGTACGTGACAGTATGGTGTGTGTGACAGTATGGTGTATGACAGTATGGTGTGTGACAGTATGGTGTGTGACAGTATGGTGTGTGACAGTATGGTGTGTGACAGTATGGTGTGTGACAGTATGGTGTATGATAGTATGGTGTGTGTGACAGTATGGTGTGTGACAGTATGGTGTGTGACAGTATGGTGTGTGACAGTATGGGGTGTGTGACAGTATGGTGTGTGACAGTATGGTGTGTGTGACAGTATGGTGTGTGACAGTATGGTGTGTGACAGTATGGTGTATGACAGTATGGTGTGTGACAGTATGGTGTGTGACAGTATGGTGTGTGACAGTATGGTGTGTTACAGTATGGTGTGTGACAGTATGGTGTGTGACAGTATGGTGTGTGTGACAGTATGGTGTGTGACAGTATGGTGTGTGACAGTATGGTGTGTGACAGTATGGTGTATGACAGTATGGTGTGTGACAGTATGGTGTGTGACAGTATGGTGTGTTACAGTATTGTGTGTGACAGTATGGTGTGTGACAGTATGGTGTGTGACAGTATGGTGTATGACAGTATGGTGTGTGACAGTATGGTGTATGACAGTATGGTGTGTGACAGTATGGTGTGTGACAGTATGGTGTGTGACAGTATGGTGTGTGACAGTATGGTGTGTGACAGTATGGTGTATGGTGTGTGACAGTATGGTGTGTGACAGTATGGTGTGTGACAGTATGGTGTGTGACA
>NW_024060758.1:0-12500 GCF_016432855.1 Salvelinus namaycush | reverse complement strand
TGCAGGAATCTTAGATGTGTCTTTTAATTTTAAAATAACTGTCATTGAAGTTGGTGGGAACTACTGATTTCAGATCCGAGGAGAACTTGTCTGCCATGTTTTGTGTTAAGGGCCCAGAGTGACCAAGAAGGCTCAACCAATCACTTTGCCTCCGGGCATCCTATGAAGGGAATGTAACATACTGGTTGTGTGTGTAGACAGTGTGTAGTACTGTGGTGTGTTCTGTGTTAAACAGTACTACATGTGAACAGCAGCCTCATCAACTCAAACCACACCTTTATTTACCCTGCTAGCCTATGGGGTGTCGTTTGTAAAGTTGAATCATCTTAATGTTTTACGAATCGGATTTATACGGACATCTGATTTATAAGGACATTTTTTTTAAATGTTGACCTGATTAAATCTTTATAAACGGCACCACATACTAGCCGGACTGACACAGACAGTGTGTGTACAGTGTGACTGACCTTACTTCCTGAGTCCTTGGTTCCACACTCCCCTTTATCGTACCACCACTTGTTCTTTAGCTTGTCTAAGACTCCTTGTTCACTGAGTTTCAACACCGCTAGGTTTACTGGCACTCTTCACACGACACGGGGAATAACATAAATAACATCAGCTATGTTATGTTATGTTATTATTTCATGACATACAGCTGTTATGTAGCCTTATGTAGCTTCCTGCCTCCTTATCTAGCCTTCCTTATGTGTTGTCTAGTTGAGGTGGCGATAGGCCTTGTTGCTCTACATGTCCTGGCTGAACATTGAGCTCAACCAGACAGATAGGCACCAACGCATCACCCTGAGTAAGCAGCACAGACACAGAGCACAGCCTCTCTACTTCACATAGCTCTATGGTCTGTGTATATATATATATATACTTGTTTTGACTGCCAAATAAAATCAATCAATCAATCCCCCGGATCCATTCAAGGAGTTGATTATCTCCAGAACCCCAGAGGTGGTGTGTGTCGGCGCCGTGTGTGTGCTGCTTACTCCCTGGCCTTAGTTACCAGTCTGTGGCCCGGTGGCGGCTGGGGGCGGGGCTAACCTTGCTTTCTCCTCCTCCGCTGCCACACTCTCCCTTGTCGTACCACCATTTATTTTTCAGTTTGTCCAACAGGCCCTGCTCATTCAGTTTTAACACGGCCAGGTTCACTGCATTTCTACCAACGATAGATAAAACACACTGGTGAGACAGGATGATGTGACAGGTCTGTCCCCCCGAGCTGATCTTTAGCAGTTAGCCTTAACCTTAGATATTACCATTACTGTTAGCAATTAGCCTTAACCTTAGATATTACCATTACTGTTAGCAGTTAGCCTTAACCTTAGACATTACCATTACTGTTAGCAGTTAGCCTTAACCTTAGATATTACCATTACCGTTAGCATTAGCACCAGGATTAGCACAATCCTGTAAATCAGCATTAGCAATTAGCTTAGCATAATGTATCAGGCTCTGTTATTGGAAAGGTGGCTAAAGGCTAGTGTACAGAGGGCTATCATAATGAGATAATATAATATACATGCCTGGGCTATAGCCAGTAATAAACTGGTTTATATTATAATAATAATTATAATAACATTATCCAGTAATAAACAGGTCTATATAATAATAATATAAAAATATATACAAAAATACTAATACTACACATCATAATAATAATAATCATCATATAATCCAGTAATAAACAGGTCTAAATAATAATAATAATAATAATAATAATAATAATATGACCCAGTAATAAACAGGTCTAAATAATAATAATAATAATAATAATAATAATATGACCCAGTAATAAACAGGTCTAAATAATAATAATAATAATAATAATAATATGACCCAGTAATAAACAGGTCTAAATAATAATAATAATAATAATAATAATAATATGACCCAGTAATAAACAGGTCTAAATAATAATAATAATAATAATAATAATAATATGACCCAGTAATAAACAGGTCTAAATAATAATAATAATAATAATAATAATAATATGACCCAGTAATAAACAGGTCTAAATAATAATAATAATAATAATAATAATAATATGACCCAGTAATAAACAGGTCTAAATAATAATAATAATAATAATAATAATAATATGACCCAGTAATAAATAGGTCTATATAATAATAATATGACCCAGTAATAAACAGGTCTAAATAATAATAATAATAATAATAATAATATGACCCAGTAATAAATAGGTCTATATAATAATAATATGACCCAGTAATAAATAGGTCTATATAATAATAATATGACCCAGTAATAAACAGGTCTAAATAATAATAATAATAATAATATGACCCAGTAATAAACAGGTCTAAATAATAATAATAATAATAATAATTTGACCCAGTAATAAACAGGTCTATATAATAATAATAATAATAATATGACCCAGTAATAAACAGGTCTAAATAATAATAATAATAATAATATGACCCAGTAATAAACAGGTCTAAATAATAATAATAATAATAATAATTTGACCCAGTAATAAACAGGTCTAAATAATAATAATAATAATAATAATTTGACCCAGTAATAAACAGGTCTATATAATAATAATAATAATAATATGACCCAGTAATAAACAGGTCTAAATAATAATAATAATAATAATAATAATAATATGACCCAGTAATAAACAGGTCTAAATAATAATAATAATATGACCCAGTAATAAACAGGTCTAAATAATAATAATAATAATAATAATAATAATATGACCCAGTAATAAACAGGTCTAAATAATAATAATAATAATAATTTGACCCAGTAATAAACAGGTCTATATGATAATAAGAGTCACATGACCCACAGTGTCAGAGAACAGACATCACTCCAGAGAAACAGAGCGATCAGACAGCAGTTCAACAGATAGACATTTAAACAAATAAGAAACACAACAGTCATGCAGATTGATTAATGAAAGATCACACTAGTTGCCCTGTAATATAAACATACTCCTCAACCATCCTTCCTCAGTACCCTGATACTCTCTCACCCAACCCCAACCCCTAGCCCTAAACCCTAACCCAACCGCTAGCCCTAACCCTAAACCCTAACCCAACCCCTAGCCCTAACCCTAAACCCTAACCCAACCGCTAGCCCTAACCCTAAACCTAACCCAACCCCTAGCCCTAACCCCAAACCCAACCCCTAGCCCTAACCCTAAACCTAACCCAACCCCTAGCCCTAACCCTAAACCCTAACCCAACCGCTAGCCCTAACCCTAAACCCAACCCCTAGCCCTAACCCCAAACCCAACCCCTAGCCCTAACCCTAAACCCTAACCCAACCGCTAGCTCTAAACCCTAACCCAACCCCTAGCCCTAACCCCAAACCCAACCCCTAGCCCTAACCCTAAACCTAACCCAACCCCTAGCCCTAACCCTAAACCTAACCCAACCCCTAGCCCTAACCCTAAACCCTAACCCAACCCCTAGCCCTAACCCTAAACCTAACCCAACCCCTAGCTCTAACCCTAAACCCTAACCCAACCCCTAGCCCTAAACCCTAACCAAACCCCTAGCCCTAACCCTAAACACTAACCCAACTCATAGCCCTAAACCCAACCCCTAGCCCTAACCCTAAACCCAACCCCTAGCCCTAACCCCTAACCCTAAACCCTAGCCCTAAACCCAAACCCAACCCCTAGCCCTAACCCAACCCTAAACCCAAACCCAACCCCTAGCCCTAAACCCAAACCCAACCCCTAACCCAACGTCTAACCCTAACCCTAAACCCAAACCCAACCCCTAGCCCTAACACTAAACCCAACCCCTAGCCCTAACCCTAAACCCAAACCCAACCCCTAGCCCTAACCCAACCCCTAGCCCTAACCCTAAACCCAAACCCAACCCCTAAACCTAACCCCTAAACCCAACCCCTAGCCCTAACCCTAAACCCAAACCAAAACCCTAGCACTAACCCTAAACCCTTACCCAACCCCTAGCCCTAACCCTAAACCCTAAACCCTAACCCAACCCCTAGCCCTAAACCCTAACCCAAGCCCTAAACCCAAACCCAACCCCTAACCCTAAACCCAAACCCAACCCCTAACCCTAAACCCAAACCCAACCCCTAACCCTAAACCCAAACCCAACCCCTAGCCCTAACCCTAAACCCAAACCCAACCCCTAGCCCTAAACCCAAACCCAACCCCTAGCCCTAAACCCTAACCCAACCCCTAGCCCTAACCCTAACCCTAAACCCTAACCCAACCCCTAACCCAAACCCTAACCCTACCCCTAACCCAACCCCAAACCCAACCCCGAGCCCTAACCCTAAAACCTAACCCAACCCCTAACCCTAAACCCAAACCCAACCCCTAGCCCTAAACCCAAACCCAAACCCTAACCCCTAACCCTAAACCCTAACCCAACCCCTAGCCTTAACCCTAAACCCAAACCCTAACCCTAAACCCAAACCCAAACCCTAACCCTAACCCAAACCCAAACCCTAACCCTAAACCCAATCCCAACCCCAAACCCAACCCCGAGCCCTAACCCTAAACCCTAACCCAACCCCTAACCCTAAACCCAAACCTGATCTGGACCCTCACAGTATGGCTGCTCCAAAACAACCCAGGCATTAGCGACAACATTCTCTCTTCAGCCAATCAGGAAGAAGCAAGATAACTAGTGGTCTGAAGCCCATCCCTAGGTACTGCAGGGGTTTATTGTGACCAGCCACTAAGAACTATGGGCAATGTAGTCCTGTGGCCAGCCACTAAGAACTATAGGTAGTGTAATTCTGTTGCCAGCTGCCAAGAACTCTGGGGTAGTGTAGTCTTCCCTAGGCTTACAGGTGATCAGAGCTGGGAATGGGGAGTACTATACTGTACTATATTATACTACACTATACTAATATAAACCGCTGTGTATCAGGTCATCAGGGTAGGTAAGATACTATAACAACATTAGAGAACATAGTGTTATACTATATTATACTATACTATACTATACTATACTATACTAGCCTGTATATAAACCAGTGTGTTTCAGGTCATCAGGGTAGGTAAGATACTATAACAACATTAGACAACATATTGTTATACTATCTCACCCACCTTAATGGGGATCCTTTTGGTGTGGCGATGCCGTATCCTTTAGAGTCCAGGTTCCCTCCCACCTTCATGGTGTCGCAGGGTTTCCTCTGCTCGATGTACTCGTTCATGGTGGACTCCAGAAGGTACGCGTACTTCCCCTTGGACTTCCTGACTCTCAGCACCCCCTCTGCTGTCTTCTTCACAAACGGAGACGGCTCTGCTGACTTCATGTACTGCCACATCTTGTCAAACAGTGCTATCTTCGACCTCTGTTGAGAGACAACACATTAGAACTACACCTTAGGGTAGGACGGTATATCGTATTTTACTATATACCAGTTTTGATACACAGACCAGTGTATTCTACATTATACAGGTTTTTGATACACAGACCAGTGTATTTTACTATATACAGGTTTTGATACACAGACCAGTGTATTTTACTATATACAGGTTTTGATACACAGACCAGTGTATTTTACTATATACAGGTTTTGATACACAGACCAGTGTATTTTACATTATACAGGTTTTGATACACAGACCTGTTTGGGTCGTTACTTTACATTCTATAAAGGTTTTTGTTTTGGACGACATTCTGCACATTTTCTCATCAATGATCTCCATACAGTTTTCTGTTTCCAGAACTTCAACAATCTGTAACTAACAGTGGACTGTATTCTAGAGACGCCCTTTAATAGAACTACAACCTGTAACAAACAGTGGACTGTATTCTAGAGATGCCCTTTAATAGAACTACAACCTGTAACAAACAGTGGACTGTATTCTAGAGATGCCCTTTAATAGAACTACAACCTGTAACAAACAGTGGGACTGTATTCTAGAGACGCCCTTTAATAGAACTACAACCTGTAACAAACAGTGGACTGCATTCTAGAGATGCCCTTTAATAGAACTACAACCTGTAACAAACAGTGGACTGCATTCTAGAGACACCCTTTAATAGAACTACAACCTGTAACAAACAGTGGACTGTATTCTAGAGACGCCCTTAACAGAACTACAACCTGTAACAAACAGTGGACTGCATTCTAGAGACACCCCTTTAACAGAACTACAACCTGTAACAAACAGTGGACTGTATTCTAGAGACGCCCTTTAATAGAACTACAACCTGTAACAAACAGTGGACTGTATTCTAGAGATGCCCTTTAATAGAACTACAACCTGTAACAAACAGTGGACTGCATTCTAGAGACGCCCTTTAATAGAACTACAACCTGTACAAACAGTGGACTGCATTCTAGAGACACCCTTTATAGAACTACAACCTGTAACAAACAGTGGACTGCATTCTAGAGATGCCCTTTAACAGAACTACAACCTGTAACAAACAGTGGACTGTATTCTAGAGACCGCCCTTTAATAGAACTACAACCTGTAACAAACAGTGGACTGCATTCTAGAGACGCCCTTTAATAGAACTACAACCTGTAACAAATAGTGGACTGCATTCTAGAGACAACCCTTTATAGAACTACAACCTCGTAACAAACAGTGGACTGTATTCTAGAGACACCCTTTAATAGAACTACAACCTGTAACAAACAGTGGACTGTATTCTAGAGACACCCTTTAATAGAACTACATCCTGTAACAAACAGTGGACTGCATTCTAGAGACACCCTTTAATAGAACTACAACCTGTAACAAACAGTGGACTGTATTCTAGAGATGCCCTTTAACAGAACTACA
Source organism: Salvelinus namaycush (assembly GCF_016432855.1). Classification (NCBI taxonomy): domain Eukaryota; kingdom Metazoa; phylum Chordata; class Actinopteri; order Salmoniformes; family Salmonidae; genus Salvelinus; species Salvelinus namaycush. Next base: position 5,716 of record NW_024060758.1, on the reverse strand, counting down.
ACCTGTAACAAACAGTGGACTGTATTCTAGAGACGCCCTTTAATAGAACTACAACCTGTAACAAACAGTGGACTGCATTCTAGAGACGCCCTTTAATAGAACTACAACCTGTAACAAACAGTGGACTGCATTCTAGAGACACCCTTTAATAGAACTACAACCTGTAACAAACAGTGGACTGCATTCTAGAGATGCCCTTTAATAGAACTACAACCTGTAACAAACAGTGGACTGCATTCTAGAGATGCCCTTTAATAGAACTACAACCTGTAACAAACAGTGGACTGCATTCTAGAGATGCCCTTTAATAGAACTACAACCTGTAACAAACAGTGGACTGTATTCTAGAGACGCCCTTTAATAGAACTACAACCTGTAACAAACAGTGGACTGCATTCTAGAGACGTCCTTTAACAGAACTACAAACCTGTAACAAACAGTGGACTGTATTCTAGAGACACCCTTTAATAGAACTACAACCTGTAACAAACAGTGGACTGCATTCTAGAGACGCCCTTTAATAGAACTACAACCTGTAACAAACTAGTGGACTGTATTCTAGAGACACCATTAATAGAACTACAACCTGTAACAAACAGTGGACTGCATTCTAGAGACGTCCTTTAACAGAACTACAAACCTGTAACAAACAGTGGACTGTATTCTAGAGACGCCCTTTAACAGAACTACAACCTGTAACAAACAGTGGACTGTATTCTAGAGACACCCTTTAATAGAACTACAAACCTGTACACAAACAGTGGACTGCATTCTAGAGACAACCCTTTAATAGAACTACAACCTGTAACAAACAGTGGACTGCATTCTAGAGACAACCCTTTAATCAGAAACTACAACCTGTAACAAACAGTGGACTGTATTCTAGAGACACCCTTTAACAGAACTACAACCTGTACAAACAGTGGACTGCGCAGTTCTAGAGACAACCCTTTTAATAGAACTACAACCTGTAACAAAAAGTGGACTGTATTCTAGAGACGCCCTTTAATAGAACTACAAACCTGTAACAAACAAGTGGACTGTATTCTAGAGACGCCCTTTAATAGAAACTACAAACCTGTAACAACAGTGGACTGCATTCTAGAGATGCCCTTTAATAGAACTACAACCTGTAACAAACAGTGGACTGCATTCTAGAGACGCCCTTTAACAGAACTACAACCTGTAACAAACAGTGTGACTGTATTCTAGAGACGCCTTTATAGAACTACAACCTGTAAACAAACAGTGGACTGTATTCTAGAGACGCCCTTTAATAGAACTACAACCTGTAACAAACAGTGACTGCATTCTAGAGACGCCTTTAATAGAACTACAACCTGTAACAAACAGTGGACTTGCATTCTAGAGACGCTCTTAACAGAACTACAACCTGTAACAAACAGTGGACTGCAATTCTAGAGACGCCCTTTAACAGAACTACAACCTGTAACAAACAGTGGACTGCATTCGAGAGATGCCTTTAATAGAACTACAACCTGTAACAACAGTGGACTGTATTCTAGAGACGCCCTTTAACAGAACTACAACCTGTAACAACAGTGGACTGCATTCTAGAGACGCCCTTTAATAGACACTACAACCTGTAACAACAGTGGACTGCATTCTAGAGGACCGCCCCTTTAACAGAACTACAACCTGTAACAAACAGTGGACTGTATTCCTAGAGACGGCCCTTACCTTTAATAGAACTACAACCTGTAACAAACAGTGGACTGCATTCTAGAGACGCCCTTTAACAGAACTACAACCTGTAACAAACAGTGGACTGCATTCTAGAGATGCCCTTTAACAGAACTACAACCTGTAACAAACAGTGGACTGCATTCTAGAGATGCCCTTTAATAGAACTACAACCTGTAACAAACAGTGGACTGCATTCTAGAGACGCCCTTTAACAGAACTACAACCTGTAACAAACAGTGGACTGTATTCTAGAGATGCCCTTTAACAGAACTACAACCTGTAACAAACAGTGGACTGCATTCTAGAGACGCCCTTTAACAGAACTACAACCTGTAACAAACAGTGGACTGCATTCTAGAGACGCCCTTTAACAGAACTACAACCTGTAACAAACAGTGGACTGCATTCTAGAGACGCCCTTTAACAGAACTACAACCTGTAACAAACAGTGGACTGCATTCTAGAGATGCCCTTTAATAGAACTACAACCTGTAACAAACAGTGGACTGTATTCTAGAGACCCTTTAACAGAACTACAACCTGTAACAAACAGTGGACTGTATTCTAGAGACGCCCTTTAATAGAACTACAACCTGTAACAAACAGTGGACTGTATTCTAGAGACCCTTTAACAGAACTACAACCTGTAACAAACAGTGGACTGTATTCTAGAGACGCCCTTTAATAGAACTACAACCTGTAACAAACAGTGGACTGTATTCTAGAGACGCCCTTTAACAGAACTACAACCTGTAACAAACAGTGGACTGCATTCTAGAGACACCCTTTAACAGAACTACAACCTGTAAAAACAGTGGACTGTATTCTAGAGACGCCTTTAACAGAACTACAACCTGTAACAAACAGTGGACTGCATCTAGAGACGCCCTTTAATAGAACTACAACCTGTAACAAACAGTGGACTGCATTCGAGAGATGCCCTTTAATAGAACTACAACCTGTAACAAACAGTGGACTGCATTCTAGAGATGCCCTTTAATAGAACTACAACCTGTAACAAACAGTGGACTGCATTCTAGAGACCCTTTAATAGAACTACAACCTGTAACAAACAGTGGACTGTATTCTAGAGAGCCCTTTAATAGAACTACAACCTGTAACAAACAGTGGACTGCATTCTAGAGACCCTTTAACAGAACTACAACCTGTAACAAACAGTGGACTGTATTCTAGAGACGCCCTTTAATAGAACTACAACCTGTAACAAACAGTGGACTGTATTCTAGAGACCTTTAACAGAACTACAACCTGTAACAAACAGTGGACTGTATTCTAGAGACGCCCTTTAATAGAACTCAACCTGTACAAACAGTGGACTGTATTCTAGAGACGCCCTTTAACAGAACTACAACCTGTAACAAACAGTGGACTGCATTCTAGAGACGCCCTTTAACAGAACTACAACCTGTAACAAACAGTGGATGTATTCTAGAGACGCCCTTTAACAGAACTACAACCTGTAACAAACAGTGGACTGCATTCTAGAGACGCCCTTTAATAGAACTACAACCTGTAACAAACAGTGGACTGTATTCTAGAGACGCCCTTTAATAGAACTACAACCTGTAACAAACAGTGGACTGCATTCTAGAGACGCCCTTTAATAGAACTACAACCTGTAACAAACAGTGGACTGTATTCTAGAGACCTTTAATAGAACTACAACCTGTAACAAACAGTGGACTGCATTCTAGAGACGCTTTAATAGAACTACAACCTGTAACAAACAGTGGACTGTATTCTAGAGACGCCCTTTAATAGAACTACAACCTGTAACAAACAGTGGACTGTATTCTAGAGACACCCTTTAACAGAACTACAACCTGTAAAAACAGTGGACTGCATTCTAGAGACGCCCTTTAATAGAACTACAACCTGTAACAAACAGTGGACTGCATTTAGAGACGCCCTTTAATAGAACTACAACCTGTAACAAACAGTGGACTGTATTCTAGAGACCCTTTAATAGAACTACAACCTGTAACAAACAGTGGACTGCATTCTTGAAGACGCCCTTTAATAGAACTACAACCTGTAACAAACAGGGACTGCATTCTAGAGACGCCCTTTAATAGAACTACAACCTGTAACAAACAGTGGACTGTATTCTAGAGATGCCCTTTAACAGAACTACAACCTGTAACAAACAGTGGACTGTATTCTAGAGACGCCCTTTAACAGAACTACAACCTGTAACAAACAGTGGACTGCATTCTAGAGACGCCCTTTAATAGAACTACAACCTGTAACAAACAGTGGACTGCATTCTAGAGACGCCTTTAACAGAACTACAACCTGTAACAACAGTGGACTGCATTCTAGAGACACCCTTTAATAGAACTACAACCTGTAAAAAACAGTGGACTGCATTCTAGAGACGCCCTTTAACAGAACTACAACCTGTAACAAACAGTGGACTGTATTCTAGAGACGCCCTTTAACAGAACTACAACCTGTAACAAACAGTGGACTGTATTCTAGAGACGCCCTTAACAGAACTACAACCTGTAACAACAGTGGACTGCATTCTAGAGACGCCCTTTAATAGAACTACAACCTGTAACAAACAGTGGACTGTATTCTAGAGACGCCCTTTAATAGAACTACAACCTGTAACAAACAGTGGACTGCATTCTAGAGACGCCCTTTAATAGAACTACAACCTGTAACAAACAGTGGACTGTATTCTAGAGACGCCCTTTAATAGAACTACAACCTGTAACAAACAGTGGACTGCATTCTAGAGACACCCTTTAATAGAACTACAACCTGTAACAAACAGTGGACTGTATTCTAGAGACACCCTTTAACAGAACTACAACCTGTAACAAACAGTGGACTGTATTCTAGAGACACCCTTTAATAGAACTACACCTGTAACAAACAGTGGACTGTATTCTAGAGATGCCCTTTAATAGAACTACAACCTGTAACAAACAGTGGACTGCATCTAGAGACGCCCTTTAACAGAACTACAACCTGTAACAAACAGTGGACTGTATTCTAGAGACCCTTTAATAGAACTACAACCTGTAACAAACAGTGGACTGCATTCTAGAGACGCCCTTTAACAGAACTACAACCTGTAACAAACAGTGGACTGTATTCTAGAGACACCCTTTAATAAACTACAACCTGTAACAAACAGTGGACGTATTCTAGAGACGCCCTTTAATAGAACTACAACCTGTAACAACAGTGGACTGTATTCTAGAGACACCCTTTAATAGAACTACAACCTGTAACAAACAGTGGACTGCATTCTAGAGACGCCCTTAATAGAACTACAACCTGTAACAAACAGTGGACTGTATTCTAGAGACGCCCTTTAATAGAACTACAACCTGTAACAAACAGTGGACTGTATTCTAGAGACCCCTTTAACAGAACTACAACCTGTAACAAACAGTGGACTGCATTCGAGAGATGCCCTTAATAGAACTACAACCTGTAACAAACAGTGGACTGCATTTAGAGACGCCCTTTAATAGAACTACAACCTGTAACAAACAGTGGACTGTGATTCTAGAGACACCTTTAATAGAACTACAACCTGTAACAAACAGTGGACTGCATTCTTGAGACGCCTTTAATAGAACTACAACCTGTAACAAACAGTGGACTGCATTCTAGAGACCCTTTAATAGAACTACAACCTGTAACAAACAGTGGACTGTTTCTAGAGATGCCTTTAACAGAACTACAACCTGTAACAAACAGTGGACTATTCTAGAGACGCCCTTTACAGAACTACAACCTGTAACAAACAGTGGACTGCATTCTAGAGACGCCCTTTAATAGAACTACAACCTGTAACAAACAGTGGACTGCATTCTAGAGACGCCCTTTAACAGAACTACAACCTGTAACAAATAGTGGACTGCATTCTAGAGACCCCTTTAATAGAACTACAACCTGTAACAAACAGTGGACTGCATTCTAGAGACGCCCTTAACAGAACTACAACCTGTAACAAACAGTGGACTGT
>NW_024060757.1:0-21150 GCF_016432855.1 Salvelinus namaycush | reverse complement strand
TTTGGTCGAATTTGTGATAGCTACCTATGCAGTAAAAAAATGGTGAAAATATGCGGTTGGGTCTTTTGCTATCGTGGTTAGCTAATAGAAATACATATTGTGTTTTCCCTGTAAAACATTTTAAAAATTGGAAATGATGGCTGGATTCACAAGATGTGTATCTTTCATCTGGTGTCTTGGACTTGTGATTTCATGATATTTAGATGCTAGTATTTACTTGTGGCGCTATGCTAGGCTATGCTAGTCAGCTTTTTTACTGATGAGGGTGCTCCCGGATCCGGGATTGTGACCAAGTAGAAGTTTTAAAATACAGGCCAGGTATGTTATAGTACAGGCCAGGTCTATTATAATACAGGCCAGGTCTATTATAATACAGGCCAGGTCTACACGCCAGGTCTATTGTAATACAGGCCGGGTCTATTATAATACAGACCATGTCTATTATAATACTGGCCTGGTCTATTATAGTACATTATAGGTCTATTATAATACAGGCCAGGTCTATTATATTACAGGCCATGTATATTATAATACAGGCCAGGTCTATTATAATACAGACCATGTCTATTATAATACTGGCCAGGTCTATTATAGTACATTACAGGTCTATTATAATACAGGCCAGGTCTATTATATTACAGGCCATGTATATTATAATACAGTTCAGGTCTATTATAATACAGGGCAGGTCTACAGGCCAGGTCTATTATAATACAGGCCAGGTCTATTATAATACAGACCAAGTCTATTATAATACAGACCAGGTCTACAGGCGAGGAGTATTATAATAACGACCAGGTCTATTAAATTACAGACCAGGTATATTATAATACAGCCCAGGTATATTATAGTACAGGCCAGGATTACAGGCCAGGTTTAGTATAATGCAGGCAAGGTCTATTATAATACAGACCAGGTCTATTATAATACAGGCCAGGTCTATTATAATACAGGCCAGGTCATCAGGCCAGGTCTATTATTATATAGGCCAGGTCTATTATAATACAGACCAGGTCTATTATAATACAGGCCTGATCTATTATAATACAGGCCAGGTCTATTATAATACAGACCAGGTATATTATAATACAGACCAGGTCAATCAATCAATCAAGTTTATTTTATATAGCCCTTCGTACATCAGCTAATATCTCGAAGTGCTGTACAGAAACCCAGCCTAAAACCCCAAACAGCAAGCAATGCAGGTGTAGAAGCACGGTGGCTAGGAAAAACTCCCTAGAAAGGCCAAAACCTAGGAAGAAACCTAGAGAGGAACCAGGCTATGAGGGGTGGCCAGTCCTCTTCTGGTTGTGCCGGGTGGAGATTATAACAGAACATGGCCAAGATGTTCAAAATGTTCATAAATGACAAGCATGGTCAAATAATAATCCGGAATAAATGTCAGTTGGCTTTTCATAGCCGATAATTAAGAGTTGAAAACAGCAGGTCTGGGACAGGTAGGGGTTCCATAACCGCAGGCAGAACAGTTGAAACTGGGACAGCAGCAAGGCCAGGTGGACTGGGGACAGCAAGGAGTCATCATGCCCGGTAGTCCTGACGTATGGTCCTAGGGCTCAGTTCCTCCGAGAGAGAGAAAGAAAGAGAGAAGGAGAGAATTAGAGAGAGCCAAGATGTTCAAAATGTTCATAAATGACAAGCATGGTCAAATAATAATCAGGAATAAATATCAGTTGGCTTTTCATAGCCGATCACTAAGAGTTGATAACAGCAGGTCTGGGACAGGTAGGGGTTCCATAACTGCAGGCAGAACAGTTGAAACTGGAACAGCAGCAAGGCCAGGTGGACTGGGGACAGCAAGGAGTCATCATGCCCAGTAGTCCTGACGTATGGTCCTAGGGCTCAGGTCCTCCGAGAGAGAGAATGAAAGAGAGAAGGAGAGAATTAGAGAGAGCATACTTAAATTCACACAGGACACTGGATAAGACAGGAGAAGTACTCCAGATATAACCAACTGGCCCTAGCCCCCCGACACAAACTACTGCAGCATAAATACTGGAGGCTGAGACAGGAGGGGTCAGGAGACACTGTGGCCCCATCCGATGATACCCCCGGACAGGGCCAAACAGGAAGGATATAACCCCACCCACTTTGCCAAAGCACAGCCCCCGCACCACTAGAGGGATATCTTCAGCCACCAACTTACAATCCTGAGACAAGGCCGAGTATAGCCCACAAAGATCTCCACCACAGCACAAACCAAGGGGGGGCGCCAACCCAGACAGGAAGATCACGTCAGTAACTCAACCCACTCAAGTGACGCACCCCTCCTAGGGACGGCATGAAAGAGCACCAGTAAGCCAGTGACTCAGCCCCTGTAATAGGGTTAGAGGTAGAGAATCCCAGTGGAGGGGAACCGGCCAGGCAGAGACCGCAAGGGCGGTTCGTTGCTCCAGAGCCTTTCCGTTCACCTTCACACTCCTGGGCCAGACTACACTCAATCATATGACCTATTGAAGAGATAAGTCTTCAGTAAAGACTTAAAGTTTGAGACCGAGTCTGCGTCTCTCACATGGGTAGGCAGACCATTCCATAAAAATGGAGATCTTTAGGAGAAAGCCCTGCCTCCAGCTGTTTGCTTAGAAATTCTAGGGACAATTAGGAGGCCTGCGTCTTGTGACCGTAGCGTACGTGTAGGTATGTACGGCAGGACCAACTCGGAAAGATAGGTAGGAGCAAGCCCATGTAACGCTTTATAGGTTAACAGTAAAACCTTGAAATCAGCCCTTGCCTTAACAGGAAGCCAGTGTAGGGAAGCTAGCACTGGAGTAATATGATCAAATTTCTTGGTTCTAGTCAGGATTCTAGCAGCCGTATTTAGCACTAACTGAAGTTTATTTAGTGCTTTATCCGGGTAGCCGGAAAGTAGAGCATTGCAGTAGTCTAGCCTAGAAGTAACAAATGCATGGATTAATTTTTCTGCATCATTTTTGGACAGAAAATTTCAGATTTTTGCAATGTTACGTAGATGGAAGAAAGCTGTCCTTGAAACAGTCTTGATATGTTCGTCAAAAGAGAGATCAGGGTCAAGAGTAACGCCGAGGTCCTTCACAGTTTTATTTGAGACGACTTTACAACCATCAAGATTAATTGTCAGATTTAACAGAAGATCTCTTTGTTTCTTGGGACCTAGAACAAGCATCTCTGTTTTGTCTGAGTTTAAAAGTAGAAAGTTTTCAGCCATCCACTTCCTTATGTCTGAAACACAGGCTTCTAGCGAGGGCAATTTTGGGGCTTCACCATGTTTCATTGAAATGTACAGCTGTGTGTCATCCGCATAGCAGTGAAAGTTAACATTATGTTTTCGAATAACATCCCCAAGAGGTAAAATATATAGTGAAAACAATAGTGGTCCTAAAACGGAACCTTGAGGAACACCGAAATGTACAGTTGATTTGTCAGAGGACAAACCATTCACAGAGACAAACTGATATCTTTCCGACAGATAAGATCTAAACCAGGCCAGAACTTGTCCGTGTAGACCAATTTGGGTTTCCAGTCTCTCCAAAAGAATGTGGTGATCGATGGTGTCAAAGGCAGCACTAAGGTCTAGTAGCACGAGGACAGATGCAGAGCCTCGGTCTGACGCCATTAAAAGGTCATTTACCACCTTCACAAGTGCAGTCTCAGTGCTATGATGGGGTCTAAAACCAGACTGAAGCATTTCGTATACATTGTTTGTCTTCAGGAAGGCAGTGAGTTGCTGCGCAACAGCTTTTTCTAAAATTTTTGAGAGGAATGGAAGATTCGATATAGGCCGATAGTTTTTTATATTTTCCGGGTCAAGGTTTGGCTTTTTCAAGAGAGGCTTTATTACTGCCACTTTTAGTGAGTTTGGTACACATCCGGTGGATAGAGAGCCGTTTATTATGTTCAACATAGGAGGGCCAAGCACAGGAAGCAGCTCTTTCAGTAGTTTAGTAGGAATAGGATCCAGTATGCAGCTTGAAGGTTTAGAGGCCATGATTATTTTCATCATTGTGTCAAGAGATATAGTACTAAAACACTTAAGTGTCTCTCCCGATCCCAGGCCCTGGCAGAGCTGTGCAGATCCAGGACAGCTAAGCCCTGGAGGAATACGCAGATTTAAAGAGGAGTCCGTAATTTGCTTTCTAATGATCATGATCTTTTCCTCAAAGAAGTTCATGAATTTATTACTGCTGAAGTGAAAGCCATCCTCTCTTGGGGAATGCTGCTTTTTAGTTAGCTTTGCAACAGTATCAAAAATAAATTTAGGATTGTTCATATTTTCCTCAATTAAGTTGGAAAAGTAGGATGATCGAGCAGCAGTGAGGGCTCTTCGATACTGCACGGTACTGTCTTTCCAAGCTAGTCGGAAGACTTCCAGTTTGGTGTGGCGCCATTTCCGTTCCAATTTTCTGGAAGCTTGCTTCAGAGCTCGGGTATTTTCTGTATACCAGGGAGCTAGTTTCTTATGACAAATGTTTTTCGTTTTTAGGGGTGCAACTGCATCTAGGGTATTGCGCAAGGTTAAATTGAGTTCCTCAGTTAGGTGGTTAACTGATTTTTGTCCTCTGACGTCCTTGGGTAGGCAGAAGGAGTCTGGAAGGGCATCAAGGAATTTTTGTGTTGTCTGAGAATTTATAGCACGACTTTTGATGCTCCTTGGTTGGAGTCTGAGCAGATTATTTGTTGCGATTTCAAACGTAATAAAATGGTGGTCCGATAGTCCAGGATTATGAGGAAAAACATTAAGATCTACAACATTTATTCCATGGGACAAAACTAGGTCCAGAGTATGACTGTGGCAGTGAGTAGGTCCAGAGACATGTTGAACAAAACCCACTGAGTCGATGATGGCTCCGAAAGCCTTTTGGAGTGGGTCTGTGGACTTTTCCATATGAATATTAAAATCACCAAAAATTAGAATATTATCTGCTATGACTACAAGGTCCGATAGGAATTCAGGGAACTCAGAGAGGAACGCTGTATATGGCCCAGGAGGCCTGTAAACAGTAGCTATAAAAAGTGATTGAGTAGGCTGCATAGATTTCATGACTAGAAGCTCAAAAGACGAAAACGTCATTTTCTTTTTTGTAAATTGAAATTTGCTATCGTAAATGTTAGCAACACCTCCGCCTTTGCGGGATGCGGGGGGGATATGGTCACTAGTGTAACCAGGAGGTGAGGCCTCATTTAACACAGTAAATTCATCAGGCTTAAGCCATGTTTCAGTCAGGCCAATCACATCAAGATTGTGATCAGTGATTAGTTCATTGACTATAACTGCCTTTGAAGTGAGGGATCTAACATTAAGTAACCCTATTTTGAGATGTGAGGTATCACGATCTCTTTCAATAATGGCAGGAATGGAGGAGGTCTTTATCCTAATGAGATTGCTAAGGCGAACAACGCCATGTTTAGTTTTGCCCAACCTAGGTCGAGGCACAGACACAGTCTCAATGGGGATGGCTGAGCTGACTACACTGACTATGCTAGTGGCAGACTCCACTAAGCTGGCAGGTTGGCTAACAGCCTGCTGCCTGGCCTGCACCCTATTTCATTGTGGAGTTAGAGCCCTGTCTATGTTGGTAGATAAGATGAGAGCACCCCTCCAGCTAGGATGGAGTCCGTCACTCCTCAGCAGGTCAGGCTTGGTCCTGTTTGTGGGTGAGTCCCAGAAAGAGGGCCAATTATCTACAAATTCTATCTTTTGGGAGGGGCAGAAAACAGTTTTCAACCAGCGATTGAGTTGTGAGACTCTGCTGTAGAGCTCGTCACTCCCCCTAACTGGGAGGGGGCCAGAGACAATTACTCGATGCCGACACATCTTTCTAGCTGATTTACACGCTGAAGCTATGTTGCGCTTGGTGACCTCTGACTGTTTCATCCTAACATCGTTGGTGCCGACGTGGATAACAATATCTCTATACTCTCTACACTCACCAGTTTTAGCTTTAGCCAGCGCCATCTTCAGATTAGCCTTAACGTCGGTAGCCCTGCCCCCTGGTAAACAGTGTATGATCGCTGGGTGATTCGTTTTAAGTCTAATACTGCGGGTAATGGAGTCGCCAATGACTAGGGTTTTCAATTTGTCAGAGCTAATGGTGGGAGCCTTCGGCGTCTCAGACCCCGTAACGGGAGGAGTAGAGACAAGAGAAGACTCGGCCTCAGACTCCGACTCGCTACTTAATGGGGAAAACCGGTTGAAAGTTTCTGTCGGCTGAATGAGCGACACCAGTTGAGCATTCCTACAGCATTTCCCTCCAGAAGCCATGAGAAAGTTGTCCGGCTGCGGGGACTGTGCGGGGGGATTTATACTAACGTTACTATCTGTACTTACTGGTGGCACAGACGCTGTTTCATCCTTTCCTACACTGAAATTACCCTTGCCTAACGATTGCGTCTGAAGCTAGGCTTGCAGCACAGCTATTCTCGCCGTAAGGCGATCGTTCTCCTGTATATTATGAGTACAGCGACTGCAATTAGAAGACATCATGTTAATGTTACTACTTAGCTTCGGCTGTTGAAGGTGTTGACGAACCATGTCCAGATAAAGCGTCCGGAGTGAAAAAGTTGAATGAGGGCAAAAAGTTGTGATGGAAAAACTAAAAATATAAACGGTAATTAAAAAGTAAAAAGAAAAAAACGTAAAGTTGTCAGCAAAGTAAGTTGGCAACAAAACGCACAGCAACACGTCTGCAAATTCAAGAGGAGTATATAATCCTCTACTTTAGACCAGGGCCCTATTCCCTCTATAATCCTCTACTTTAGACCAGGGCCCTATTCCCTATATAATACTCTACTGCAGACCAGGGCCCTATTCCCTATATAATCCTCTACTGTAGACCCGGGCCCTATTCCCTATATAATCCTCTACTGTAGACCCGGGCCTTATTCCCTATATAATACTCTACTTTAGACCAGGGCCCTATTCCCTATATAATACTCTACTTTAGACCAGGGCCCTATTCCCTATATAATACTCTACTTTAGACCAGGGCCCTATTCCCTATATAATACTCTACTTTAGACCAGGGCCCTATTCCCTATATAATACTCTACTTAAGACCATGGCCCTATTCCCTATATAATACTCTACTTTAGACCAGGGCCCTATTCCCTATATAATACTCTACTTTAGACCAGGGCCCTATTCCCTATATAATACTCTACTTTAGACCAGGGCCCTATTCCCTATATAACACACTACTTAAGACCATGGCCATATTCCCTATATAATACTCTACTTAAGACCAGGGCCCTATTCCCTATATAATACTCTACTTTAGACCAGGGCCCTATTCCCTATATGATACTCTACTTTAGACAAGGGCCATATTCCCTATATAATACTCTACTTAAGACCAGGGCCCTATTCCCTATATAATACTCTACTTTAGACCAGGGCCCTATTCCCTATATAATCCTCTACTTTAGACCAGGGCCCTATTCCCTATATAATACTCTACTTTAGACCAGGGCCCTATTCCCTATATAATACTCTACTGTAGACCAGGGCCATATTCCCTATATAATACTCTACTGTAGACCAGGGTCCTATTCCCTATATAATACTCTACTGTAGACCAGGGCCATATTCCCTATATAATACTCTACTTTAGACCAGGGTCCTATTCCCTATATAATACTATACTGTAGACCAGGGTCCTATTCCCTATATAATACTCGACTGTAGACCAGGGCCATATTCCCTATATAATACTCAATTGTACACCAGGGTCCTATTCCCTATATAATACTCTACTTTAGATCAGGGCCATATTCCCTATATAATACTCTACTTTAGACCAGGGCCCTATTCCCTATATAATACTCAACTTTAGACCAGGGCCCTATTCCCTATATAATCCTCTACTTTAGACCAGGGCCCTATTCCCTCTATAATCCTCTACTTTAGACCAGGGCCCTATTCCCTATATAATACTCTACTGCAGACCAGGGCCCTATTCCCTATATAATCCTCTACTGTAGACCCGGGCCCTATTCCCTATATAATCCTCTACTGTAGACCCGGGCCTTATTCCCTATATAATACTCTACTTTAGACCAGGGCCCTATTCCCTATATAATACTCTACTTTAGACCAGGGCCCTATTCCCTATATAATACTCTACTTTAGACCAGGGCCCTATTCCCTATATAATACTCTACTTTAGACCAGGGCCCTATTCCCTATATAATACTCTACTTAAGACCATGGCCCTATTCCCTATATAATACTCTACTTTAGACCAGGGCCCTATTCCCTATATAATACTCTACTTTAGACCAGGGCCCTATTCCCTATATAATACTCTACTTTAGACCAGAGCCCTATTCCCTATATAACACACTACTTAAGACCATGGCCATATTCCCTATATAATACTCTACTTAAGACCAGGGCCCTATTCCCTATATAATACTCTACTTTAGACCAGGGCCCTATTCCCTATATAATACTCTACTTTAGACAAGGGCCATATTCCCTATATAATACTCTACTTAAGACCAGGGCCCTATTCCCTATATAATACTCTACTTTAGACCAGGGCCCTATTCCCTATATAATCCTCTACTTTAGACCAGGGCCCTATTCCCTATATAATACTCTACTTTAGACCAGGGCCCTATTCCCTATATAATACTCTACTGTAGACCAGGGCCATATTCCCTATATAATACTCTACTGTAGACCAGGGTCCTATTCCCTATATAATACTCTACTGTAGACCAGGGCCATATTCCCTATATAATACTCTACTTTAGACCAGGGTCCTATTCCCTATATAATACTATACTGTAGACCAGGGTCCTATACCCTATATAATACTCGACTGTAGACCAGGGCCATATTCCCTATATAATACTCAATTGTACACCAGGGTCCTATTCCCTATATAATACTCTACTTTAGATCAGGGCCATATTCCCTATATAATACTCTACTTTAGACCAGGGCCCTATTCCCTATATAATACTCAACTTTAGACCAGGGCCATATTCCCTATATAATACTCTACTTTAGACAAGGGCCCTATTCCCTATATAATACTCTACTTAAGACCATGGCACTATTCCCTATATAATACTCTACTGTAGACCAGGGCCCTATTCCCTGTATAATACTCTACTTTAGACCAGGGCCACATTCCCTATATACTACTCTACTGTAGACCAGGGCCCTATTCCCTATATAATACTCTACTGTAGACCAGGGCCATATTCCCTATATAATACTCTACTTTAGACCAGGGCCCTATTCCATACCTTAAGGGAAGTCTGGGACGGGAGCCGTATGGTTAGTGAAGAAAGTCCCATTGCAAATGTACGGTCCCTTACCTGACGTCTTAATACGTCGCAGAAAATCGCGGACGGCGTCGGGCCGTGGGCGGCGGAGAGCTCTTTCAGGAAGTCACTCAAAAAAACGTTTCGGAATTTCGGTTTCCGTTTTATAAAAATGACAAATTTTTGACTTTTTTCTGCATTCTCGAAAATTCCCACAAGAGGGAAAATAAATCATATTGCAGGCGCACGAGCACGTGGCAAACGAGCGCGGCCTTTTCTCCTAAACTGAAAATATTTCGAAGACGAAACTCGGCGAGCGTAGGTTTGGAGTAATGGGCAGTTGGCCCCGAACAAGATGGCGTCGAGACCTCGGCGCTTTTTGAGTTATGGCCATTTTTCTGGGATTAAAGGGTTAAAACGCAAGTAGGGTGCTAATTTGACCGCTTCATGTCAAAGTACATAAGCATACGGTGTCAGGAAAAAAAGAACCAGCCATTTATCTATCGTAATTTAAGAGAAATCGTACATTGACCGTTTGGTGATGTTCACAAAGAGGATTTTTTTTTTCAAAAAAATCACAGATCCAGTTGCAGTGTGTTCAGACGTACATTTTTAAAGTGGGTCTCGAAGCTCTGCGAGAATCCTGTGATTTTATATGATTTTATGAAATAACACACACTCATTTAACCCTCTTTAAATAAGTCAGTTCTTAACATAAAGACTTAAAACTCAATATTATATAAGAGCCTACACCAAGGAGGGTATGTGTTCAATTTCAGCTTCCTATGTCAACTGGAAGTACCTTAAAATGGTGCCACAGGGTCAGGTTTGAAGGGTAATAAAGGTCAGATCTTTTCAAAACTTCACTTGTGTGATTAGACAACCCTCATGAACTGTAATCAGTCATTTTTCCCAACAGATGTCAAAGAAAATCTCTCTCACACAATCACACACACACAAAAAGGAAAGATGGAGTAAAAAAGTACGGTGCTTAACGACACACAAAGCCCACAATGGCATTACTATTATCTCTAGGCCGTGCCGAGTTCAACGAGATGCCCCGCTTGACCGTAGCTCGCTCGGTCTGAGCACAGCGACCGTTACAAGAGAACGGACACAAATGACCTTTTGACCTCAATGTCAATTTTATTTACTTTTGGGAGACAGAGAGAGAACCGTTAAGGTTAGAAGCACAATTTCACCTCAGGAACAATCCTAAGGTCCTCCCGATCTGTGCAAGCCCAACCTTGACCTTGTGGCATTAACCCTTAACAGTTAAAAGAAGGTGTTTACATCAAATAGTTTACAATGAAATGTCTCCCCATTGGAATACATTGACTGCACCTCTAAATTCAACCTAAAGCCTATGTGGGTTATGAATGTCTTATGAACCTGTCTTTGATGTCAGTCCATCAGGCCACCATGAGGTCTACCTGTGTCGATTCTAAGCTTCCTGGAGCAACCGGAAGTGGTTAAATCACCCTAAAAGTGTTTGCCATAGCCAACCTGCAGTTTGAGAGAAATAGTGCATTCAGCCCTATGTAAATCAGTCAATTTTTAACATACAGACTTAAAACTCAGGATTCTGTAACAGCCTACTCCAGTGATGATATGTGTTTATTTATAGCTTCCTGTGACAACCGGAAGTGCCATAACTGGTGTCAAATGGGCTGTTTCGAAGGGTTAAAAATGTCAAATCTTTCCAAAACTTCATATATGTGAATAGACAACCCTCATGAACTGTAAATCAGTCCTTCATCCCATCAGATTTCAAAAAAAAAAAATACACACCGACACAGAAATGATGGAGGGACACACTGAGGGGGCTAAGAGGCAGACAGTGCCTGCAGTAGTTACTTTTGTTCCAACTTTTAAAGAACCGTCAGACCTAGAGTTCTGAAAATTTACAAACCTGTTCTAGACCTCAGGTCGATTGTGCACGGTGAATTATATGGCTCTAGAAGGTTCTCGGATCGATAAAAAGCCTCGTGTATTTGCCATGTTTTCAATTCATTTTGACCTCAACGAAACGGACGACATTTAGAAAAGTCCCAGAGTCTCAAGACTAGGTGCGTTGAAACCGGCTCGGCCCATAGAGACAGACCCCAACGAGCCTGTTTGATTGCTCATTCAAGGACCCCGTAGCAAGGCAATGAAAAAAGTGGCATTTCAGCACCAATTAGGGTTTTGCTCGGGCACCGAATGACCTATCGAGCCGAAACTTGGGATTCGAGGTCGCTTCACATAGGGCTAAACATAATGTGTGAACTGGACCCGCAGCTAGAACATAACTACGTATTATTTGTTTTATTATGGTTTAAATAGAAGGCGCTGTGAATTTTGGGCCTGCTCTGAAATATGTTATAGTTGGCTTCTAAAGGAGTTGTAAAAAGTGAGTTTGGAGTCAGATGGTATCAGTTTGGTGTCTGAAAATATCTATTTGACTGATGGACACTGACTTGCTCGTTGACTTTTGTACATTTGCAATATGTTTCAACGGGGAGGTACCATGAGGAAAAAGCGACATGATGAAATTTCACGAAACGAGCGATGGAGAGGAACCACTATCACTGCCCGGCCATCCTGAGGTCATCAGACCGTTGACTTTTGCATTTCTAAAGTATTTAAGAGAATGTACGTTACATTTGCAATATGATTCAACATCACATCATATTGCAAATGCACGTTAGATTTGCAATATGATGTGATGTTGAATCATATTGCAAATGTAACGTGCATTCTTTAAATACTTTAGAAATACAAAAGTCAACGTCCTGATGACCTCAGGATGGCCGGGCAGTGATAGTGGTTCCTCTCCAACGCTCGTTGCGTGAAATTTCATCATGTCGCTTTTTCCTCATGGTACCTCCCCGTTGAAACATATTGCAAATGTACAAAAGTCGACTAGCAAGTCAACTAGCAAGTGTCAACAAAAGTCAACTAGCAAGTGTCCATCAGTCAATTGGATATTTTCAGACACCAAACTGATACCATCTGACTCCAAACTCACTTTTTACAACTCCTTTAGAAGCCAACTATCACATATTTCAGAGCAGGCCCAAAATTCACAGCGCCTTCCATGAATGCACCAAAATAGCATTCTGAAATCACCACTAAAATGACATTGCCATATTCTCCAGGCCGTGCCGAGTTCAACGGGATGCCCCGCTTGACCGTAGCTCGCTCGGTCTGAGCGCAGCGACCGTTACAAGAGAACGGACACGAATGACCTTTTGACCTCAATGTCAATTTCATTTGCTTTTGGGAGACAGAGAGAGAACCGTTAAGGTTAGAAGCACAATTTCACCTCAGGAACAATCCTAAGGTCCTCCCGATCTGTGCAAGCCTAACCTTGACCTTGTGGCATTAACCCTTCACAGTTAAAAGAAGGCGTTTACATCAAACATTTTACAATGACATTTCGCCCCATAGGAATACATTGACTGCTCCTCTAAATTCAACCTGAAGCCTATGTGGGTTATGAATGTCTTATGAACCTGTCTTTGATAACAATCCATCAGGCTACTATGAGGTCTACCTGTGTTGATTTTAAGCTACCTGGAGCAACCGGAAGTGGTTAAAATCACCCTAAAAAGTGTCCAGATATACATGACTTGCAATTTTGAAAATCACTGCATTCAACCCTATGTAGATCAGTCAATTCTTAACGTATAGACTTAAAACTCAGGATTCTGTAACAGCATACCCCAGTCAAGATATGTGTTTACCTATAGCTTCCTGTGCCAACCGGAAGTGCCTTAAAATGGTGTCATGGTGCTGTTTCGAAGGGTTAAAAAGGTCAGAACTTTTCAAAACTTCATTTGTGTGATTAGACAAGCCTCATGAACTGTAAATCAGTCATTTCTCTAAGCAGATGTCAAAGGAAAGCTCTCTCTCACACAAAAACACACACACAAAGCAATGATGGAGTGAAAAAGTACGGTGCTTAAAGACACACAAAGCCGGCAATGGCATTCCCATTATCCCTAGGCCGTGCCGAGTTCAACGAGATGCCCCGCTTGACCGTAGCTCACTCGGTCTGAGAGCAGCGACCGTTACAAGAGAACGGACACGAATGACCTTTTGACCTCAATGTCAATTTTATTTGCTTTTGGGAGACAGAGAGAGAACCGTTAAGGTTAGAAACACAATTTCACCTCAGGAATGTTCTTAAGGTCCTCCCGATCTGTGCAAGCCTAACTTTGACCTTGTGGCATTAACCCTTCACAGTTAAAAGAAGGTGTTTACATCAAACAGTTTACAATGACATTTCGCCCCATAGGAATACATTGACTGCTCCCCTAAATTCAACCTGAAGCCTATGTGGGTTATGAATGTCTTATGAACCTGTCTTTAATAACAGTCCATTAGGCCACCATGAGGTCTACCTGTGTCGATTCTAAGCTTCCTGGAGCAACCGGAAGTGGTTAAAATCACCCTAAAAGTGTTTGCAATAAGCACCCTGCAATTTGAGAGAAATAGTGCATTCAGCCCTATGTAAATCAGTCAATTTTTAACATATAGACTTAAAACTCAGGATTCTGTAACAGCATACTCCAGTGAGTATATGTCTTTACTTTCAGCTTCCTGTGCCAACCGGAAGTGCCATAATTGGTGTCAAATGGGCTGTTTTGAAGGGTTAAAAATGTCAAATCTTTCCAAAACTTCATAATTGTGATTAGGCTACCCTCCTGAACTGTAAATCAGTCATTAGTCCCATCAGATTTCAAAGAAAAATTTACACACCCAAACAGAAATGATGGAGGGACACACTGAGGGGCTAAGAGGCAGACAGTGCCTGTGGTAGTTACTTTTGTTCCAACTTTTAAAGAACCGTCAGACCTAGAGTTCTGAAAATTTACAAACCTGTTCTAGACCTCAGGTTGATTGTGCACGGTGAGTTATGTGGCTCTAGAAGGTTCTCAGACCGATAAACAGCCTCGTGTATTTGCTATGTTTTCAATTCATTTTCAGCTCAACGAAACGGACGACATTTAGAAAAGTCCCAGAGTCTCAAGACTAGGTGCATTGAAACCGGCTCGGTCCATAGAGACAGACCCCAACGAGCCTGTTTGATTGCTCATTCAAGCACCCCGTAGCAAGGCAAGGAAAAAAGTGGATTTTCATTACCAATTAGGGTTTTGCTCGGGCACCGAATGACCTATCGAGCCGAAACTTGGGATTCCAGGTCGCCTCACATAGGGCTAAACATAATGTGAATATTGGACCCGCAGCTAGAACATAACTACGTATTATTTGTTTTATTATGGTTTAAATGGAAGGCGCTGTGAATTTTGGGCCTGCTCTGAAATATGTGATAGTTGGCTTCTAAAGGAGTTGGTAAAAGTGAGTTTGGTGTCAGATGGTATCAGTTTGGTGTCTGAATATATCTAATTGACTGATGGACACCGACTTGCTACTTGACTTTTGTACATTTGCAATATGTTTCAACGGGGGGGTACCATCACAAAAAGCGACATGATGAAATTTAACACAACGAGCGATGGAGATGAACCACTATCACTGCCCGGCCATCCTGAGGTCATCAGACCGTTGACTTTTGCATTTCTAAAGTATTTAAGAGAATGTACGTTACATTTGCAATATGATTCAACATCACATCATATTGCAAATGCACGTTAGATTTGCAATATGATTCAACACATCATATTGCAAATGTAACAGTGTGTGTTATGTTTGCAATATGATTCAACACATCATATTGCAAACGTAACAGTGTGTGTTATGTTTGCAATATGATTCAACACATCATATTGCAAATGTAACAGTGTGTGTTATGTTTGCAATATGATCCAACACATCATATTGCAAACGTAACAGTGTGTGTTATGTTTGCAATATGATTCAACACATCATATTGCAAATATAACAGTGTGTGTTTGCAATATGATTCAACAGTGTGTTATGTTTGCAATATGATGTGGTGTTTTTCACTGTTGAATCATATGCAAATGTAACGTGCATTCTTTAAATAAACCCTATGTGGGTTATGAATGTCTTATGAACCTGTCTTCAATGACAATCCATCAAGCCACTATGAGGTCTACCTGTGTTGATTCTAAGCTTCCTGGAGCAACCGGAAGTGATAAAATCACCCTAAAAGTGTTTTACCCAACCAGCAGTTTGTGATATATAGTGCATTCAACCCTGTGTAAATCAGTCAGTTCTTAACGTATAGACTTAAAACTCAGGATTCTGTAAAAGCATACCCCGATCAGGATAGGTGTTTACTTATAGCTTCCTGTGCCAACCGGAAGTGCCTTAAAATGGGGTCATAGGTGCTGTTTCAAAGGGTTAAAAAAGTCAGATCTTTCCAAAACTTTAAGTGTGTGATTAGGCAACCCTCATGAAGTGTAAATCAGTCATTTCTCTAATCAGATGTCAAAGAAAAGCTCACACACACACACACAGACACACACAGCAAGGATGGAATGAAAAAGTATGGTGCTTAAAGACACACAGAGCCTTAAATGCTTTTAGGGGGGATCCAGACTTCCATACCCGCTCTGGGAGCACTATACTACGGGCAAAAATCAATGGGTGCTGGCCTGAGTGATTTATGGAGGTTTTCAAAAAAAGTCAAAAAATATTCTGTTTCATGTTTTGGGTTACCACACACGATTTTCAATACAGTTTTAAATGCTTCATTTTGGCCTTTAAAAAAAAAAAGTTATTTTCGACTATGAAGGGGGTGATACGTTTTTTCCAAATTTTTGACATTTTTTACTTCCTATGAAATCACATTCCAAATGCACAAAACATATTCCTTAAGTACAAGTAAACATTTATAAAAAATTATGATAATAAAATGTGACTAAAGTACTTTCATACAGTTCTTACACATGTGTAATTGACATAAAACTCAAAAGAATTTTGAAAAACGGTCCAGAAAGCACTTTTTTAAAGGGGGTGATATGTTTTTTCCAAATTTTGGACATTTTTGACTTATGACTTTTGACTTCCTATGAAATCACATTCCAAATGCACAAAACAAATTCCTTAAGTCCAAATAAAAATGTCCTAAAAATTATGTTAATAAAATTTGACAAAAGTATTTTCATACAGTTCTTACACATGTGTAATTGACATAAAAATTGAAAGAATTTCGAAAAACGGTCCAGAAAGCACTTTTTTAAAGGGGGTGATACGTTTTTTCCAAAATTTTGACATTTTTGACTTTTGACTTTTGACTTCCTATGAAATCACATTCCAAATGCACAAAACAAATTCCTTAAGTCCAAATAAAAATGTCCAAAAAATTATGTTAATAAAATTTGACAAAAGTATTTTCATACAGTTCTTACACATGTGTAATTGACATAAAACTCGAAAGAATTTCGAAAAAAGGTCCAGAAAGCACTTTTTTAAGGGGGTTATAAATTTTTGCCAAAACTTTCAAAATCTCAAAATT
The DNA here is from genome assembly GCF_016432855.1 of Salvelinus namaycush. Lineage (NCBI taxonomy): Eukaryota > Metazoa > Chordata > Actinopteri > Salmoniformes > Salmonidae > Salvelinus > Salvelinus namaycush. The sequence goes on along the minus strand of NW_024060757.1, from coordinate 4,448 downwards.
TTACTCTTGGGTCTTGACTTGCGTTACAAAAGGCCTATGAAAAATTTAGATAGAAAACACTCGCCCACTATAGGATTTTTGGGGTGTTACACAGCTCATTTACAATATGGCATTTGCCATCAACTTTGGACGAAACAGCGCCGGATGTAATATGAAATCCCACACAATCCCATCGTGTATATGGTCCGCTCGGTGCCAATAAGTTGCCATGTTATTTTGTACAATTGGGGGGGGACTTCCCTTACATATATAATACTCTACTGTAGACCAGGGCCCTATTCCCTATATAATACTCAACTGTAGACCAGGGCCCTATTCCCTATATAATACTCTACTTTAGACCAGGGCCCTATTCCCTATATAATCCTCTACTGTAGACCAGGGCTCTATTCCCTATATAATCCTATACTGTAGACCAGGGCCCTATTCCCTATATAATACTCTACTTTAGACCAGGGCCCCATTCCCTATATAATACGCTACTTTAGACCAGGGCCCTATTCCCTATATAATCCTCTACTTTAGACCAGGGCCCTATTCCCTATATAATCCTATACTGTAGACCAGGGCCCTATTCCCTATATAATACTCAACTTTAGACCAGGGCCCTATTCCCTATATGATACTCTACTTTAGACCAGGGCCATATTCCCTATATAATACTCTACTTAAGACCAGGGCCCTATTCCCTATATAATACTCTACTTTAGACCAGGGCCCTATTCCCTATATAATCCTCTACTTTAGACCAGGGCCCTATTCCCTATATAATACTCTACTGTAGACCAGGGTCCTATTCCCTATATAATCCTCTACTTTAGACCAGGGCCCTATTCCCCATATAATACTCTACTGTAGACCAGGGCCATATTCCCTATATAATCCTCTACTTTAGACCAGGGCCCTATTCCCTATATAATACTCTACTTTAGACCAAGGCCCTACTCCCTATATAATAATCTACTTTAGACCAGGGCCCTATTCCCTATATAATACTCTACTGTAGACCAGGGCCCTATTCCCTATATAATACTCTACTGTAGACCAGGGCCATATTCCCTATATAATACTCTACTTTAGATCAGGGCCCTATTCCCTAAATAATACTCTACTTTAGACCAGGGCCATATTCCCTATATAATACTCTAGTGTAGACCAGGGTCCTATTCCCTATATAATACTCTAGTGTAGACCAGGGCCCTATTCCCTATATAATACTCTACTTTAGACCAGGGCCCCATTCCCTATATAATACGCTACTTTAGACCAGGGCCCTTTTCCCTATATAATCCTCTACTCTAGACCAGGGCTCTATTCCTTATATAATCCTATACTGCAGACCAGGGCCCTATTCCCTATATAATACTCTACTTTAGACCAGGGCCCCATTCCCAATATATTACGCTACTTTAGACCAGGGCCCTATTCCCTATATAATCCTCTACTTTAGACCAGGGCCCTATTCCCTATATAATCCTATACTGTTGACCAGGGCCCTATTCCCTATATAATACTCAACTTTAGACCAGGGCCCTATTCCCTATATGATACTCTACTTTAGACCAGGGCCATATTCCCTATATAATACTCTACTTAAGACCAGGGCCCTATTCCCTATATAATACTCTACTTTAGACCAGGGCCCTATTCCCTATATAATCCTCTACTTTAGACCAGGGCCCTATTCCCTATATAATACTCTACTTTAGACCAGGGCCCTATTCCCTATATAATACTCTACTGTAGACCAGGGCCATATTCCCTATATAATACTCTAGTGTAGACCAGGGTCCTATTCCCTATATAATACTATACTGTAGACCAGGGTCCTATTCCCTATATAATACTCGACTGTAGACCAGGGCCATATTCCCTATATAATACTCAACTGTACACCAGGGCCCTATTCCCTATATAATACTCTACTTTAGATCAGGGCCATATTCCCTATATAATACTCTACTTTAGACCAGGGCCCTATTCCCTATATAATACTCAACTTTAGACCAGGGCCATATTCCCTATATAATACTCTACCTTAGACCAGGGCCCTATTCCCTATATAATACTCTACTTTAGACCAGAGCCCTATTCCCTATATAACACTCTACGTAAGACCATGGCCCTATTCCCTATATAATACTCTACTTAAGACCAGGGCCCTATTCCCTATATAATACTCTACTTTAGACCAGGGCCCCATTCCCTATATAATACTCTACTTTAGACCAGGGCCCCATTCCCTATATAATACGCTACTTTAGACCAGGGCCCTTTTCCCTATATAATCCTCTACTGTAGACCAGGGCTCTATTCCCTATATAATCCTATACTGTAGACCAGGGCCCTATTCCCTATATAATACTCTACTTTAGACCAGGGCCCCATTCCCAATATATTACGCTACTTTAGACCAGGGCCCTATTCCCTATATAATCCTCTACTTTAGACCAGGGCCCTATTCCCTATATAATCCTATACTGTTGACCAGGGCCCTATTCCCTATATAATACTCAACTTTAGACCAGGGCCCTATTCCCTATATGATACTCTACTTTAGACCAGGGCCATATTCCCTATATAATACTCTACTTAAGACCAGGGCCCTATTCCCTATATAATACTCTACTTTAGACCAGGGCCCTATTCCCTATATAATCCTCTACTTTAGACCAGGGCCCTATTCCCTATATAATCCTCTACTTTAGACCAGGGCCCTATTCCCTATATAATACTCTACTGTAGACCAGGGCCATATTCCCTATATAATACTCTACTGTAGACCAGGGTCCTATTCCCTATATAATACTATACTGTAGACCAGGGTCCTATTCCCTATATAATACTCGACTGTAGACCAGGGCCATATTCCCTATATAATACTCAACTGTACACCAGGGCCCTATTCCCTATATAATACTCTACTTTAGATCAGGGCCATATTCCCTATATAATACTCTACTTTAGACCAGGGCCCTATTCCCTATATAATACTCAACTTTAGACCAGGGCCATATTCCCTATATAATACTCTACTTTAGACCAGGGCCCTATTCCCTATATAATACTCTACTTAAGACCATGGCACTATTCCCTATATAATACTCTACTGTAGACCAGGGCCGTATTCCCTATATAATACTCTACTTTAGACCAGGGCCACATTCCCTATATAATACTCTACTGTAGACCAGGGCCCTATTCCCTATATAATACTCTACTGTAGACCAGGGCCATATTCCCTATATAATACTCTACTGTAGACCAGGGTCCTATTCCATATATAATACTCGACTGTAGACCAGGGCCATATTCCCTATATAATACTCAACTGTAGACCAGGGCCCTATTCCCTATATAATACTCTACTTTAGACCAGGGCCCTATTCCCTATATAATACTCTACTTTAGACAAGGGCCCTATTCCCTATATAATACTCTATTGTAGACCAGGGCCCTATTCTCTATATAATCCTCTACTTTTGACCAGGGCCCTATTCCCTATATAATACTCTACTTTAGAACGTAGCCCTATTCCCTTTATAATCCTCTACTTTAGACCAGGGCCCTATTCCCTATATAATACTCTACTTAAGACCAGGGCCCTATTCCCTATATAATACTCTACTTTAGACCAGGGCCCTATTCCCTATATAATACTCTACTTTAGACCAGGGCCCTATTCCCTATATAATACTCTACTTTAGACCAGGGCCCTATTCCCTATATAATACTCTACTGTAGACCAGGGCCATATTCCCTATATAATACTCTACCTTAGACCAGGGCCCTATTCCCTATATAATACTCTACTTTAGACCAGGGCCCTATTCCCTATATAATACTCTACTGTAGACCAGGGCCATATTCCCTATATAATACTCTACTGTAGACCAGGGTCCTATTCCCTATATAATACTATACTGTAGACCAGGGTCCTATTCCCTATATAATACTCTACTGTAGACCAGGGCCATATTCCCTATATAATACTCTACTGTAGACCAGGGTCCTATTCCCTATATAATCCTCTACTTTAGACCAGGGCCCTATTCCCCATATAATACTCTACTGTAGACCAGGGCCATATTCCCTATATAATCCTCTACTTTAGACCAGGGCCCTATTCCCTATATAATACTCTACTTTAGACCAAGGCCCTATTCCCTATATAATAATCTACTTTAGACCAGGGCCCTATTCCCTATATAATACTCTACTGTAGACCAGGGCCCTATTCCCTATATAATACTCTACTGTAGACCAGGGCCATATTCCCTATATAATACTCTACTTTAGATCAGGGCCCTATTCCCTAAATAATACTCTACTTTAGACCAGGGCCCTATTCCCTATATAATACTCTACTTTAGACCAGGGCCCTATTCCCTATATAATACTCTACTGTAGACCAGGGCCATATTCCCATATAATACTCTACTGTAGAC
>NW_024060756.1:0-21165 GCF_016432855.1 Salvelinus namaycush | reverse complement strand
TGTCTCTGTTACAGAAAGACTGATACATGTTTGATAGTAGTAGTAGACACCCTCACACATAAGGATGTATCTGTGTAGAAAGACTGATACATGTTTGATAGTATAGTAGACACCCTCACACATAAGGATGGCTCTGTTGTAGAAAGACTGATACATGTTTGATAGTAGTAGTAGACACCCTCACACATAAGGATGTCTCTGTTACAGAAAGACTGATACATGTTTGATAGTAGTAGTAGACACCCTCACACATAAGGATGGCTCTGTTGTAGAAAGACTGATACATGTTTGATAGTAGTAGACACCCTCACACATAAGGATGTCTCTGTTGTAGAAAGACTGATACATGTTTGATAGTAGTAGTAGACACCCTCACACATAAGGATGGCTCTGTTGTAGAAAGACTGATACATGTTTGATAGTAGTAGTAGACACCCTCACACATAAGGATGGCTCTGTTACAGAAAGACTGATAATGTTTGATAGTAGTAGTAGTAGACACCCTCACACATAAGGATGTCTCTGTTACAGAAAGACTGATACATGTTTGATAGTAGTAGTAGTAGACACCCTCACACATAAGGATGTCTCTGTTGTATAAAGACTGATACATGTTTGATAGTAGTAGACACCCTCACACATAAGGATGGCTCTGTTGCAGAAAGACTGATACATGTTTGATAGTAGTAGTAGACACCCTCACACATAAGGATGTCTCTGTTGTATAAAGACTGATACATGTTTGATAGTAGTAGTAGTAGACACCCTCACACATAAGGATGTCTCTGTTGTATAAAGACTGATACATGTTTGATAGTAGTAGTAGACACCCTCACACATAAGGATGTCTCTGTTGTATAAAGACTGATACATGTTTGATAGTAGTAGTAGACACCCTCACACATAAGGATGTCTCTGTTGTAGAAAGACTGATACATGTTTGATAGTAGTAGTAGACACCCTCACACATAAGGATGTCTCTGTTGTAGAAAGACTGATACATGTTTGATAGTAGTAGACACCCTCACACATAAGGATGGCTCTGTTGCAGAAAGACTGATACATGTTTGATAGTAGTAGTAGACACCCTCACACATAAGGATGTCTCTGTTACAGAAAGACTGATACATGTTTGATAGTAGTAGTAGACACCCTCACACATAAGGATGGCTCTGAAAGACTGATACATGTTTGATAGTAGTAGTAGACACCCTCACACATAAGGATGACTCTGTTGTAGAAAGACTGATACATGTTTGATAGTAGTAGTAGACACCCTCACACATAAGGATGGCTCTGTTGTAGAAAGACTGATACATGTTTGATAGTAGTAGTAGACACCCTCACACATAAGGATGTCTCTGTTGTATAAAGACTGATACATGTTTGATAGTAGTAGTAGACCCCCTCACACATAAGGATGGCTCTGAAAGACTGATACATGTTTGATAGTAGTAGACACCCTCACACATAAGGATGTCTCTGTTGTAGAAAGACTGATACATGTTTGATCGTAGTAGTAGACCCCCTCACACATAAGGATGGCTCTGAAAGACTGATACATGTTTGATAGTAGTAGACACCCTCACACATAAGGATGTCTCTGTTGTATAAAGACTGATACATGTTTGATAGTAGTAGACACCCTCACACATAAGGATGGCTCTGTTGCAGAAAGACTGATACATGTCTGATAGTAGTAGTAGACACCCTCACACATAAGGATGTCTCTGTTGTATAAAGACTGATACATGTTTGATAGTAGTAGTAGACACCCTCACACATAAGGATGTCTCTGTTGTAGAAAGACTGATACATGTTTGATAGTAGTAGTAGACACCCTCACACATAAGGATGTCTCTGTTGCAGAAAGACTGATACATGATTGATAGTAGTAGTAGACACCCTCACACATAAGGATGGCTCTGTTGTAGAAAGACTGAGACATGTTTGATAGTAGTAGTAGACACCCTCACACATAAGGATGTCTCTGTTGTAGAAAGACTGATACATGTCTGATAGTAGTAGTAGACACCCTCACACATAAGGATGGCTCTGTTACAGAAAGACTGATACATGTTTGATAGTAGTAGTAGACACCCTGACACATAAGGATGGCTCTGTTGTAGAAAGACTGATACATGTTTGATAGTAGTAGTAGACACCCTCACACATAAGGATGTCTCTGTTGCAGAAAGACTGATACATGTTTGATAGTAGTAGTAGTAGACACCCTCACACATAAGGATGTCTCTGTTGTATAAAGACTGATACATGTTTGATAGTAGTAGTAGACACCCTCACACATAAGGATGTCTCTGTTGCAGAAAGACTGATACATGTTTGATAGTAGTAGTAGACACCCTCACACATAAGGATGTCTCTGTTACAGAAAGACTGATACATGTTTGATAGTAGTAGTAGACACCCTCACACATAAGGATGTCTCTGTTGTAGAAAGACTGATACATGTTTGATAGTAGTAGTAGACACCCTCACACATAAGGATGTCTCTGTTAAAGACTGATACATGTTTGATAGTAGTACTAGACACCCTCACACATAAGGATGTCTCTGTTACAGAAAGACTGATACATGTTTGATAGTAGTAGTAGACACCCTCACACATAAGGATGGCTCTGTTACAGAAAGACTGATACATGTTTGATAGTAGTAGTAGTAGACACCCTCACACATAAGGATGTCTCTGTTGTAGAAAGACTGATACATGTTTGATAGTAGTAGTAGACACCCTCACACATAAGGATGTCTCTGTTACAGAAAGACTGATACATGTTTGATAGTAGTAGTAGACACCCTCACACATAAGGATGTCTCTGTTACAGAAAGACTGATACATGTTTGATAGTAGTAGTAGACACCCTCACACATAAGGATGGCTCTGAAAGACTGATACATGTTTGATAGTAGTAGACCCCCTCACACATAAGGATGGCTCTGTTGTAGAAAGACTGATACATGTTTGATAGTAGTAGACACCCTCACACATAAGGATGTCTCAGAAAGACTGATACATGTTTGATAGTAGTAGTAGACACCCTCACACATAAGGATGTATCTGTTGTAGAAAGACTGATACATGTTTGATAGTAGTAGACACCCTCACACATAAGGATGTCTCAGAAAGACTGATACATGTTTGATAGTAGTAGTAGACACCCTCACACATAATGATGGCTCTGTTACAGAAAGACTGATACATGTTTGATAGTGTCTTGAAGCTGTATTGTTTGTCCTTCATGTTCTAATATTTTAATGTTTCCTCTTCCTTGTGTTTTTTGTAATAAATAATTATAAAAAAATAAACAGTCATTGGTGTCCCACAGCTCCTCTATTAGTCAATGATAACAGCCCCTCTATTAGTCAATGATAACAGTAATTGGTGTCCCTCAGCCCCTCTATTAGTCAATGATAACAGTCATTGGTGTCCCACAGTCCCTCTATTAGTCAATGATAACAGTCATTGGTGTCCCACAGTCCCTCTATTAGTCAATGATAACAGTCATTGGTGTCCCACAGCCCCTCTATTAGTCAATGATAACAGTCATTGGTGTCCCACAGCCCCTCTATTAGTCAATGATAACAGTCATTGGTGTCCCACAGCCCCTCTATTAGTCAATGATAACAGTCCCTCTATTAGTCAATGATAACAGTCCCTCTATTAGTCAATGATAACATCACCTCTATTAGTCAATGATAACAGCCCCTCTATTAGTCAATGATAACAGTCCCTCTATTAGTCAATGATAACAGCCCCTCTATTAGTCAATGATAACAGTCATTGGTGTCCCTCAGCCCCTCTATTAGTCAATGATAACAGTCATTGGTGTCCCACAGCCCCTCTATTAGTCAATGATAACAGTCATTGGTGTCCCACAGTCCCTCTATTAGTCAATGATAACAGTCATTGGTGTCCCACAGCCCCTCTATTAGTCAATGATAACAGTCATTGGTGTCTCACAGCCCCTCTATTAGTCAATGATAACAGTCATTGGTGTCCCACAGCCCCTCTATTAGTCAATGATAACAGTCATTGGTGTCCCACAGCCCCTCTATTAGTCAATGATAACAGTCATTGGTGTCCCACAGCCCATCCTCTATGTTGTGAGCCAATCTTGTCATTCTATTAAGTCTTAACTATTGTTTTTGTATCTTGTCTTCCTTTTCAAAGGCTTTGCAGAGGATAAGAAGATGCATGGAAACTCTAAAGAAACATAATTTAACTTGTGAGGCCAGATTTGAAAAGGAAATGATAAATCCCCAAGTTCAGGTTAGTCAGTTGTTTAGAATGAGGATACTGGGGATGGTTGAATCGTTATCATGTCCTGTTGCCTAATTTACACCTGACTAACATCATTTTATTGTATCCTTAGATGTCAGACACCGAGGCTGTTAGTACCTCAGAGGCTGCCAGTACCTCGGAGGCTGCCAGTACCTCGGAGGCTGCCAGTACCTCGGAGGCTGCCAGTACCTCGGAGGCTCCAGTACCTCTGAGGCTGCCAGTACCTCTGAGACTCCAGTACCTCTGAGACTGCCAGTACCTCCGAGACTGCCAGTACCTCTGAGGCTGCCAGTACCTCTGAGGCTGCCAGTACCTCTGAGGCTGCCAGTACCTCTGGGGCTGCCAGTACCTCTGAGGCTGCCAGTACCTCTGAGGCTGCCAGTACCTCTGAGGCTGCCAGTACCTCAGAGGCTGCCAGTAACTCAGAGGCTGCCAGTACCTCAGAGGCTGCCAGTACCTCAGAGGCTGCCAGTACCTCAGAGGCTGCCAGTACCTCTGAAGCTGCCAGTACCTCTGAAGCTGCCAGTACCTCTGAGGCTGCCAGTACCTCTGAGGTTGCCAGTACCTCTGAGGCTGCCAGTACCTCTGGGGCTGCCAGTACCTCTGAGGTTGCCAGTACCTCTGAGGCTGCCACTACCTCTGGGGCTGCCACTACCTCTGGGGCTGCCTAAGTCGATAGTCCATGTGTTGGATGATGCACCGCCATTGATAAGAACAGATCAGACGTATAGTATATTAAGGAGTGAGATCTGTAGAAAGACAGAGTGGCTGTGGAATGGCATTTTCACATTTTCACTCTGTAGTGTCAACGTATGGTTCTGTGCTGGTCCAGATCAATCCTGCTGCCTTCAGTCAGTGCATTTTCACTCTGTAGTGTCAACGTATGGTGTTGTGCTGGTCCAGATCAATCCTTTCTGCCTTCAGTCAGTGCATTTTCACTCTGTAGTGTCAACGTATGGTGTTGTGCTGGTCCAGATCAATCCTGTCTGCCTTCAGTCAGTGCATTTTCACTCTGTAGTGTCAACTTATGGTGCTGTGCTGGTCCAGATCAATCCTGCTGCCTTCAGTCAGTGCATTTTCACTCTGTAGTGTCAACGTATGGTGTTGTGCTGGTCCAGATCAATCCTGTCTGCCTTCAGTCAGTGCATTTTCACTCTGTAGTGTCAACTTATCTGCTGGTCCAGATCAATCCTGTCTTCATCAGTTGGTGTATTTCCAACCATGCCAGTACAGAACGGTTCAGTTTGGATTGGACACAAGTCAAGACGTTAGATCTGGAACTAGTGTGTCAGGATAGATGATAACACAGAACGGATCAGTTTGGATTGGACACAAGTCAAGACGTTAGATCTGAACTAGTGTGTCAGGATAGATGATAACACAGAACAGTTCAGTTTGGATTGGACACAAGTCAAGACGTTAGATCTGGAACTAGTGTGTCAGGATAGATGATAACACAGAACGGTTCAGTTTGGATTGGACACAAGTCAAGACGTTAGATCTGGAACTAGTGTGTCAGGATAGATGATAACACAGAAGGATTACCACACTTTACATTGCTTTTCTTGGAGGAGGGAACTTAATTTAATAGGTATTGCTTTTATTAGAAGGATTACATTGCAAAAAGATTGTTGGAGTTAGATTCCATACAGATGGTTGGGGTTAGATTCCATACAGATGGTTGGGGTTAGATTCCATACAGATTGTTGGGGTTAGATTCCATACAGATTGTTGGGGTTAGATTCCATACAGATTGTTGGGGTTAGATTCCATACAGATTGTTGGTGTTAGATTCCATACAGATTGTTGGACTTAGATTCCATACAGATTGTTGGTTAGATTCCATACAGATTGTTGGGGTTAGATTCCATACAGATTGTTGGGGTTAGATTCCATACAGATTGTTGGGGTTAGATTCCATACAGATTGTTGGGGTTAGATTCCATACAGATTGATTCTGCCTTGATGTCAGCATTGCACATTCTTCTCTCACATCCTTCTCTATGTAGTTATTTAGTTGGGATTGTTAGTTTAACCTCAACACTTCTGCAGATACAGCTGTAACCTGGTAGAGTTAATACAGAGAGATGTTCAAGTACTGTATTGTAGTCAACCTTTATTTAATGTAGTCATTCATAATGTCATCTCTTTCCAAAGGTGCCAAAGGAACAACAAGGTTTTGGTCGACAAAAGAGTATATAGTACAGTTATATGTAGACAACGGAATAGTACAGGTCTATGTAGACAACGGAATAGTACAGGTCTATGTAGACAACAGAATAGTACAGGTCTATGTAGACAACAGAATAGTACAGGTCTATGTAGACAACAGAATAGTACAGGTCTATGTACACAACAGAATAGTACAGGTCTATAAACACAACAGAATAGTACAGGTCTATAAACACAACAGAATAGTACAGGTCTATGTAGACAACAGAATAGTACAGGTCTATAAACACAACAGAATAGTACAGGTCTATAAACACAACAGAATAGTACAGGTCTATGTAGACAACAGAATAGTACAGGTCTATAAACACAACAGAATAGTACAGGTCTATAAACACAACAGAATAGTACAGGTCTATAAACACAACAGAATAGTACAGGTCTATAAACACAACAGAATAGTACAGATCTATGTACACAACAGAATAGTACAGGTCTATAAACACAACAGAATAGTACAGGTCTATGTAGACAACAGAATAGTACAGGTCTATAAACACAACAGAATAGTACAGGTCTATGTAGACAACAGAATAGTACAGGTCTATAAACACAACAGAATAGTACAGGTCTATAAAAACAACAGAATAGTACAGGTCTATAAACACAACAGAATAGTACAGGTCTATAAACACAACAGAATAGTACAGGTCTATGTAGACAACAGAATAGTACAGGTCTATAAACACAACAGAATAGTACAGGTCTATGTAGACAACAGAATAGTACAGGTCTATAAACACAACAGAATAGTACAGGTCTATAAACACAACAGAATAGTACAGGTCTATAAACACAACAGAATAGTACAGGTCTATAAACACAACAGAATAGTACAGATCTATGTACACAACAGAATAGTACAGGTCTATAAACACAACAGAATAGTACAGGTCTATGTAGACAACAGAATAGTACAGGTCTATAAACACAACAGAATAGTACAGGTCTATGTAGACAACAGAATAGTACAGGTCTATAAACACAACAGAATAGTACAGGTCTATAAACACAACAGAATAGTACAGGTCTATGTAGACAACAGAATAGTACAGGTCTATGTAGACAACAGAATAGTACAGGTCTATGTAGACAACAGAATAGTACAGGTCTATGTAGACAACAGAATAGTACAGGTCTATGTAGACAACAGAATAGTACAGGTCTATGTAGACAACAGAATAGTACAGGTCTATGTAGACAACAGAATAGTACAGGTCTATAAACACAACAGAATAGTACAGGTCTATGTAGACAACAGAATAGTACAGGTCTATGTAGACAACAGAATAGTACAGGTCTATGTAGACAACAGAATAGTACAGGTCTATGTAGACAACAGAATAGTACAGGTCTATGTAGACAACAGAATAGTACAGGTCTATAAACACAACAGAATAGTACAGGTCTATAAACACAACAGAATAGTACAGGTCTATAAACACAACAGAATAGTACAGGTCTATGTAGACAACGGAATAGTACAGGTCTATGTAGACAACAGAATAGTACAGGTCTATGTAGACAACAGAATAGTACAGGTCTATGTAGACAACAGAATAGTACAGGTCTATGTAGACAACAGAATAGTACAGGTCTATGTAGACAACAGAATAGTACAGGTCTATGTAGACAACAGAATAGTACAGGTCTATGTACACAACAGAATAGTACAGGTCTATAAACACAACAGAATAGTACAGGTCTATAAACACAACAGAATAGTACAGGTCTATAAACACAACAGAATAGTACAGGTCTATGTAGACAACAGAATAGTACAGGTCTATGTAGACAACAGAATAGTACAGGTCTATAAACACAACAGAATAGTACAGGTCTATGTAGACAACAGAATAGTACAGGTCTATGTAGACAACAGAATAGTACAGGTCTATAAACACAACAGAATAGTACAGGTCTATGTACACAACAGAATAGTACAGGTCTATAAACACAACAGAATAGTACAGGTCTATGTACACAACAGAATAGTACAGGTCTATAAACACAACAGAATAGGACAGGTCTATAAACACAACAGGTCTATGTACACAACAGAATAGTACAGGTCTATAAACACAACAGAATAGTACAGGTCTATGTAGACAACAGAATAGTACAGGTCTATAAACACAACAGAATAGTACAGGTCTATGTAGACAACAGAATAGTACAGGTCTATAAACAAAACAGAATAGTACAGGTCTATGTACACAACAGAATAGTACAGGTCTATAAACACAACATAATAGTACAGGTCTATGTAGACAACAGAATAGTACAGGTCTATGTAGACAACAGAATAGTACAGGTCTATGTAGACAACAGAATAGTACAGGTCTATGTAGACAACAGAATAGTACAGGTCTATGTAGACAACAGAATAGTACAGGTCTATAAACACAACAGAATAGTACAGGTCTATAAACACAACAGAATAGTACAGGTCTATAAACACAACAGAATAAAACAGGTCTATGTAGACACCAGAATAGTACAGGTCTATGTAGACAACAGAATAGTACAGGTCTATAAACACAACAGAATAGTACAGGTCTATGTAGACAACAGAATAGTACAGGTCTATGTAGACAACAGAATAGTACAGGTCTATAAACACAACAGAATAGTACAGGTCTATGTAGACAACAGAATAGTACAGGTCTATAAACACAACAGAATAGTACAGGTCTATGTAGACAACAGAATAGTACAGGTCTATAAACACAACAGAATAGTACAGGTCTATGTACACAACAGAATAGTACAGGTCTATGTACACAACAGAATAGTACAGGTCTATGTAGACAACAGAATAGTACAGGTCTATGTAGACAACAGAATAGTACAGGTCTATAAACACAACAGAATAGTACAGGTCTATGTACACAACAGAATAGTACAGGTCTATAAACACAACAGAATAGTACAGGTCTATAAACACAACAGAATAGTACAGGTCTATGTAGACAACAGAATAGTACAGGTCTATAAACACAACAGAATAGTACAGGTCTATAAACACAACAGAATAGTACAGGTCTATAAACACACCATAATAGTACAGGTCTATAAACACACCAGAATAGTACAGGTCTATGTAGACAACAGAATAGTACAGGTCTATAAACACAACAGAATAGTACAGGTCTATAAACACAACAGAATAGTACAGGTCTATGTAGACAACAGAATAGTACAGGTCTATGTAGACAACAGAATAGTACAGGTCTATGTAGACAACAGAATAGTACAGGTCTATAAACACAACAGAATAGTACAGGTCTATAAACACAACAGAATAGTACAGGTCTATGTAGACAACAGAATAGTACAGGTCTATGTAGACAACAGAATAGTACAGGTCTATAAACACAACAGAATAGTACAGGTCTATAAACACAACAGAATAGTACAGGTCTATGTAGACAACAGAATAGTACAGGTCTATGTAGACAACATAATAGTACAGGTCTATAAACACAACAGAATAGTACAGGTCTATAAACACAACAGAATAGTACAGGTCTATAAACACAACATAATAGTACAGGTCTATAAACACAACAGAATAGTACAGGTCTATAAACACAACAGAATAGTACAGGTCTATGTAGACAACAGAATAGTACAGGTCTATGTAGACAACACAATAGTACAGGTCTATAAACACAACAGAATAGTACAGGTCTATGTAGACACCAGAATAGTACAGGTCTATGTAGACACCAGAATAGTACAGGTCTATGTAGACAACAGAATAGTACAGGTCTATAAACACAACAGAATAGTACAGGTCTATAAACACAACAGAATAGTACAGGTCTATGTACACAACAGAATAGTACAGGTCTATAAACACAACAGAATAGTACAGGTCTATAAACACAACAGAATAGTACAGGTCTATGTAGACAACAGAATAGTACAGGTCTATGTAGACAACAGAATAGTACAGGTCTATGTACACAACAGAATAGTACAGGTCTATAAACACAACAGAATAGTACAGGTCTATGTAGACAACAGAATAGTACAGGTCTATAAACACAACAGAATAGTACAGGTCTATGTACACAACAGAATAGTACAGGTCTATAAACACAACAGAATAGTACAGGTCTATGTAGACAACAGAATAGTACAGGTCTATAAACACAACAGAATAGTACAGGTCTATAAACACAACAGAATAGGACAGGTCTATGTAGACAACAGAATAGTACAGGTCTATAAACACAACAGAATAGTACAGGTCTATAAACACAACAGAATAGTACAGGTCTATGTACACAACAGAATAGTACAGGTCTATAAACACAACAGAATAGTACAGGTCTATGTAGACAACAGAATAGTACAGGTCTATAAACACAACAGAATAGTACAGGTCTATGTAGACAACAGAATAGTACAGGTCTATAAACACAACAGAATAGTACAGGTCTATAAACACAACAGAATAGTACAGGTCTATAAACACAACAGAATAGTACAGGTCTATAAACACAACAGAATAGGTCTATAAACACAACAGAATAGTACAGGTCTATAAACACAACAGAATAGTACAGGTCTATGTAGACAACAGAATAGTACAGGTCTATGTAGACAACAGAATAGTACAGATCTATGTACACAACAGAATAGTACAGGTCTATAAACACAACAGAATAGGACAGGTCTATAAACACAACAGAATAGTACAGGTCTATAAACACAACAGAATAGTACAGGTCTATAAACACAACAGAATAGTACAGGTCTATAAACACAACAGAATAGTACAGGTCTATAAACACAACAGAATAGTACAGGTGTCACGATCGTGTGGAGGAGAGACGGACCAAAACGCAGCATGTGGAAAATAAGCCATCTTCTTTTAATATTGAAGAAGGCAAAACGAAACAAAACACTTACAAACTAACAAAACAATCGTGAAGCTATAAACGTAGTGCACACATACAGGCTACAAACGTTCACCATAGACAATTCCCCACAACAAACTAAAGCCTATGGCTACCCTAAATATGGCTCCCAATCAGAGACAACAGAAACCAGCTGTCTCTAATTGGGAACCCATTCAGGCAACCATAGACTTTCCTAGACAACTACACCCAACATAGACACAGCTAGACAACTATCCTAAACATAAACCCAACTACTCTAAATAAACCCCCTAAACCATACAATCACCCTGGACACACAAAAACCCACATAAATACCCATGTCACACCCTGACCTAACTAAAATAATAAAGAAAACAAAGAATACTAAGGCCAGGGCGTGACATAGCCCCCCCCTTAAGGTGCGAACTCCGGGCGCACCAGCACAAAGTCTAGGGGAGGGTCTGGGTGGGCATCTGACCACGGTGGTGGCTCAGGCTCCGGGCGAGGTCCCCACCCCACCATAGTCAATCCCAGCTTCCATTTCCCCCTATTAATGACCACCCTCATCTTACCCCCACTAAATCCTTTTGGTAACATCGACACCAGGGGCAGCACCGGGACAGAGGGATAGCTCAGGACAGAGGGATAGCTCAGGATAGAGGGGCAACTCAGGATAGAGGGGCAACTCAGGATAGAGGGGCAACTCCGGACAGAGAGACAGCTCTGGACTGAGGGGCAGTTCTGAATAAATAGCCGCTCTGGGCTGAGGGACAGCTCATGACTGGCTGACGGCTCTGGACGCTCATGGCTGGCTGACGGCTCTGGACGCTCATGGCTCACTGACGGCTCTGGCAGATCCTGTCTGGTTGGCGGCTCTGGCAGATCCTGTCTGGTTGGCGGCTCTGGCAGATCCTGTCTGGTTGGCGGCTCTGGCAGATCCTGACTGACGACTGGCTCTAGCGGCTCCTGACTGACTATCGGCTCTGACGGCTCGGGACAGACGGGCGGCTCTAATGGCTCGGGACAGACGGATGGCTCAGACGGCGCTGGGGAGACGGATGGCTCAGACGGCGCTGGGGAGACGGATGGCTCAGACGGCGCTGGGGAGACGGATGGCTCAGATGGCGCTGCGGAGACGGATGGCTCAGACTGCTCCTGTCTGGCGGAAGGCTCTGGCTGCTCCTGTCTGGCGGAAGGCTCTGTAGGCTCATGGCAGACGGGCCGCTTTGCAGGCTCTGGCCGGCTGAGACGCACTGTAGGCTTGGTACGTGGTGCCGGAACTGGAGGCACCTGACTGGGGACACGCACTTCAAGCCTAGTGCGGGGAACAACAACAGGGCACACTGAGTTCTCAAGGCGCACTATATGCCTGGTGCGTGGTACCGGACTGATGGCACGCACCTCAGGACGAGTGCGGGGAGAAATAACCGTGTGTACAGGACTCAGGAGACGCACAGGTGGCTTAGTGCGTGGTGCCGGAACTGGAGGCACTGGGCTGGAGACACGCACCATAGGGAGAGTGCGTGGAGGAGGAACAGGGCTCTGGAAACGCACTGGAAGCCTGGTGCGTGGTGTAGGCACTGGTGGTACTGGGCTGGGGCGGGGAGGTAGTGCCGGAAATACCGGACCGTGCAAGCGTACTGGCTCCCTTGAGCACCGAGCCTGCCCAACCTTACCTGGTTGAATGCTCCCCGTCGCCCGACCAGTGCGGGGAGGTGGAATAACCCGCACCGGGCTATGTAGGCGAACCGGGGACACCATGCGTAAGGCTGGTGCCATGTAAGCCGGCCCAAGAAGACGTACTGGTGGCCAGATATGTAGGGCCGGCTTCATGACATTTGGCTCAATGCCCAATCTAGCCCTACCAGTGCGGGGAGGTGGAATAACCCGCACTGGGCTATGCACACGTACAGGAGACACCGTGCGCTCTACTGCGTAACACGGTGTCTGCCCGTACTCCCGCTCTCCACGGTTAGCCTGGGAAGTGGGCGCAGGTCTCCTACCTGCCCTTGGCCCACTACCTCTTAGCCCCCCCCCAAGAAATTTTTGGGTAGTACTCACGGGCTTTTCAGGCTTCCAGCCACGTCTCCTTGCTGCCTCCATTCTCCGGTATCCCTCCGCACATTGCTCCATTGAATCCCAGGCGGGCTCCGGCACTCTCCTTGGGTCGATCGCCCATCTGTCGATCTCCTCCCACGTAGTGTAGTCCAGATGCCTCTCCACCTTCTGTTTCCTTGCTTGCTCCTCAAATCGACGCCTCTCTGCTTTCGCTGCCTCCAGCTCAGCTTTGGGGCGGCGATATTCTCCTGGTTGAGCCCATGGTCCTTTTCCATCCAGCTCGTCCTCCCATGTCCATGAGTCCCGGTGTTGTTGTACACGCTGCTTGATCCGATGATGGTGGGGAATTCTGTCACGATCGTGTGGAGGAGAGACGGACCAAAACGCAGCATGTGGAAAATAAGCCATCTTCTTTTAATATTGAAGAAGGCAAAACGAAACAAAACACTTACAAACTAACAAAACAATCGTGAAGCTATAAACGTAGTGCACACATACAGGCTATAAACGTTCACCATAGACAATTCCCCACAACAAACTAAAGCCTATGGCTACCCTAAATATGGCTCCCAATCAGAGACAACAGAAACCAGCTGTCTCTAATTGGGAACCCATTCAGGCAACCATAGACTTTCCTAGACAACTACACCCAACATAGACACAGCTAGACAACTATCCTAAACATAAACCCAACTACTCTAAATAAACCCCCTAAACCATACAATCACCCTGGACACACAAAAACCCACATAAATACCCATGTCACACCCTGACCTAACTAAAATAATAAAGAAAACAAAGAATACTAAGGCCAGGGCGTGACAACAGGTTTATAAACACAACAGAATAGTACAGGTCTATGTAGACAACAGAATAGTACAGGTCTATAAACACAACAGAATAGTACAGGTCTATAAACACAACAGAATAGTACAGGTCTATAAACACAACAGAATAGTACAGGTCTATAAACACAACAGAATAGTACAGGTCTATAAACACAACAGAATAGTACAGGTCTATGTAGACAACAGAATAGTACAGGTCTATAAACACAACAGAATAGTACAGGTCTATAAACACAACAGAATAGTACAGGTCTATGTAGACAACAGAATAGTACAGGTCTATGTAGACAACAGAATAGTACAGGTCTATAAACACAACAGAATAGTACAGGTCTATAAACACAAAAGAATAGTACAGGTCTATGTAGACAACAGAATAGTACAGGTCTATAAACACAACAGAATAGTACAGGTCTATAAACACAACAGAATAGTACAGGTCTATAAACACAACAGAATAGTACAGGTCTATGAACACAACAGAATAGTACAGGTCTATAAACACACTTTTGGAGTGACTAAGGTCTTCAGAATACAAAGCATGCTGACTTTGAATGTTACAGAAAAATAAAAAACATTATTCTAAACTATTAATCTGTTACTTGGATATATTGAATCCATTAGTGAAATGGTTGTTCCAGTTTAAATACTTTACAGTAGAACTACACTACAGTAGAACTACACTACAGTAGAACTACACTACAGTAGAACTACACTACAGTAGAACTAAACTACATAATAACTACACTACAGTAGAACTACACTACAGTAGAACTACACTACAGTAGAACTACACTACAGTAGAACTAAACTACAGAATAACTACACTACAGAATAACTACACTACAGAATAACTACACTACAGTAGAACTACACTACAGTAGAACTACACTACAGTAGAACTACACTACAGAATAACTACACTACAGAAGAACTACACTACAGTAGAACTACACTACAGTAGAACTACACTATAGAAGAACTACACTATAGAAGAACTACACTACAGTAGAACTACACTACAGAATAACTACACTATAGAAGAACTACACTACAGAATAACTACACTACAGTAGAACTACACTATAGTAGATCTACACTACAGTAGAACTACACTAGAGTAGAACTACACTACAGTAGAACTACACTACAGTAGAACTACACTACAGAACTAAACTTCACTACAGTAGAACTACACTACAGAATAACTACACTACAGAATAACTACACTACAGTAGAACTACACTATAGTAGAACTACACTACAGTAGAACTACACTACAGAACTAAACTACACTACAGTAGAACTACACTACAGTAGAACTACACTACAGAACTAAACTTCACTATAGTAGAACTACACTACAGTAGAACTACACTACAGTATAACTACACTACAGTAGAACTACACTACAGTAGAACTACACTACAGTAGAACTACACTATAGAACTACACTACAGAATAACTACACTACAGTAGAACTACACTACAGTAGAACTATATTACAGAACTACACTACAGTAGAACTACACTACAGTAGAACTATACTACAGAACTACACTACAGTAGAACTACACTACAGTAGAACTATACTACAGAACTAAACTACACTACAGTAGAACTACACTACAGTAGAACTACACTACAGAACTAAACTTCACTACAGTAGAACTACACTACAGTAGAACTACACTACAGTAGAACTACACTACAGTAGAACTACACTACAGTAGAACTACACTACAGTAGAACTATACTACAGAACTACACTACAGTAGAACTACACTACAGTAGAACTATACTACAGAACTACACTACAGTAGAACTACACTACAGTAGAACTATACTACAGAACTAAACTACACTACAGTAGAACTACACTACAGTAGAACTACACTACAGAACTAAACTTCACTACAGTAGAACTACACTACAGAATAACTACACTACAGTAGAACTACACTACAGTAGAACTACACTACAGTAGAACTACACTACAGTAGAACTACACTACAGAATAACTACACTACAGAATAACTACACTACAGTAGAACTACACTACAGAACTACACTACAGTAGAACTACACTACAGTAGAACTACACTACAGTAGAACTACACTACAGTAGAACTATACTACAGAACTACACTACAGTAGAACTACACTACAGTAGAAATACACTACAGTAGACCTACACTACAGTAGAACTACACTATAGAACTACACTACAGTAGAACTACACTACAGTAGAACTACACTACAGTAGAACTACACTACAGTAGAAATCACTACAGTAGAAATACACCACAGAATAACTACACCACAGAATAACTACACTACAGAATAACTACACTACAGTAGAACTACACTACAGTAGAACTACACTACAGTAGAACTACACTACAGTAGAAATACACTACAGTAGACCTACACTACAGTAGAACTACACTATAGAATAACTACACTACAGTAGAAATACACTACAGTAGACCTACACTACAGTAGAACTACACTACAGTAGAACTACACTACAGTAGAACTACACTACAGTAGAACTACACTACAGTAGACCTACACTACAGTAGAACTACACTATAGAATAACTACACTACAGTAGAACTACACTATAGAATAAACACTACAGAACTACACTACAGTAGACCTACACTACAGTAGAACTACACTACAGTAGACCTACACTACAGTAGACCTACACTACAGTAGAACTACACTATAGAACTACACTACAGTAGAACTACACTATAGAATAACTACACTACAGTAGAACTGCACTACAGTAGAACTACACTACAGTATAACCACACTACAGTATTACCACACTACAGTATTACCACACTACAGTACACTACCACACTACAGTATTACCACACTACAGTACACTACCACACTACAGTATAACCACACTACAGTAGACCTACACTACAGTAGAACTACACTACAGTAGACCTACACTACAGTAGAACTACACTATAGAATAACTACACTACAGAATAACTACACTACAGTAGAACTACACTACAGTAGACCTACACTACAGTAGAACTACACTATAGAATAACTACACTACAGTAGAACTACACTACAGTAGAACTACACTACAGTAGAACTACACTATAGAATAAACACTACAGTAGAACTACACTACAGTAGAAATACACTACAGAACTACACCCCTTACAGTGTGTGTGTGTGTGTGTGTGTGTGTATATGTGTGTGTGTGTATATGTGTGTGTGTGTGTGTGTGTGTATGTGTGTGTGTGTGTGTGTGTTTGTGTGTGTGTGTGTGTGTGTGTGTGTGTCCTTTATATTCCTCAGTGAGGAAAGAGAGAAATAAAGAAGTACATTTTAAGACGAACGTCGTCCTGAATAATTTCTGCTGACTAATCTCCCCCTCTCTCTCCCTCCCTCCCTCTCTCTCCCTCCCTCTCTCGCTCTCCCTCCCTCTCTCTCTCTCTCTCTCGACCAGAGCTCTATGTGGGTCCTAGTTGAAAGATGTTCACTATAAAGGACACTACTTTAGACCAGAGCTCTGGGTCCTAGTTGAAAGATGTTCACTATAAAGGGCAGTCCTCTGGTCTTGAGAGATTCACTCTGTTGCTATAGTGACCCTGCATTACAACACTCTGTTGCTATAGTAACCCTGCATCACAACACTCTGTTGCTATAGTGACCCCGCATCACACTCTATTGTACAAATTGTAGAATTTGTTTAATTCAATTCCACATATTTAATTGTTTTGTATTTCATTTCATATTTGTTTCATGTTTCAACCAGTCGCAGGTTAACGTCAACCTGACAGAGGAAACGTAACATCAATAACCAAACTGTTTTCACAATTAACATGCTTTTCTTGTTTCAAGTATGTTTTATTATGAAAAGTACAATATATCCTTGTATACTTGTACAACTATGGAGCGTATGTCCATATATAATTATACAATTTGTTATTCAACATAAAAGACAACAAATGATCACATTGGTATTTTAACGGTGTTATTGTCACAATTATAGGAAGACACGCATGTGTGTGTGTGTGTGTCCCGTGTGTCCACTGTGTGTGTGTGTGTGTGTGTGTCCAGTGAGTGTGTGTCCAGTGTGAGTGTGTGTGTGTGTCCAGTGTGAGTGTGTGTCCAGTGTGTGTGTGTGTGTGTGTCCAGTGTGAGTGTGTGTGTGTGTTTCCAGTGTGTGTGTGTGTCCAGTGTGTCTGTGTGTGTGTCCAGTGAGTGTGTGTGTGTGTGTCCAGTGTGAGTGTGTGTGTGTGTTTCCAGTGTGTGTGTGTGTCCAGTGTGTGTGTGTGTGTGTGTGTGTCCAGTGTGTGTGTGTGTGTGTGTGTCCAGTGTGTGTGTGTGTGTGTCCAGTGTGTGTGTGTGTGTGTCAAGTGTGTGTGTGTGTGTGTCCAGTGTGTGTGTATCTGTCCAGTGTGTGTGTGTGTGTGTGTCCAGTGTGTCTGTGTGTGTGTCCAGTGTGAGTGTGTGTGTGTCCAGTGTGAGTGTGTGTGTGTGTATCTGTCCAGTGTGTCTGTGTGTGTGTCCAGTGTGAGTGTGTGTGTGTCCAGTGTGAGTGTGTGTGTGTGTCCAGCGTGAGTGTGTGTGTGTGTCCAGTGTGAGTGTGTGTGTGTGTGTGTCCAGTGTGTGTGTGTGTCCAGTGTGTGTCCAGTGTATGTGTGTGTGTGTGTCCAGTGTGTGTGTGTGTCCAGTGTGTGTGTGTGTTTCCAGTGTGTGTGTGTGTGTCCAGTGTGTGTGTATCTGTCCAGTGTGTGTGTGTGTGTGTGTCCAGTGTGTCCAGTGTGTGTCCAGTGTGAGTGTGTGTGTGTGTCCAGTGTGAGTGTGTGTGTGTGTCCAGCGTGAGTGTGTGTGTGTGTCCAGTGTGAGTGTGTGTGTGTGTGTGTCCAGTGTGAGTGTGTGTGTGTCCAGTGTGTGTGTGTGTGTGTGTGTCCAGTGTGAGTGTGTGTGTGTCCAGTGTGAGTGTGTGAGTGTGTCCAGTGTGTGTGTGTGTGTGTGTGTGTGTGTCCAGTGTGTGTGAGTGTGTGTGTGTCCAGTGTGAGTGTGTGTGTGTCCAGTGTGAGTGTGTGTGTGTGTCCAGTGTGAGTGTGTGTGTGTGTCCAGTGTGAGTGTGTGTGTGTCCAGTGTGTGTGTGTGTGTGTGTGTGTGTCCAGTGTGAGTGTGTGTCCAGTGTGTGTGTGTGTGTGTGTCCAGTGTGTGTGAGTGTGTGTGTGTCCAGTGTGTGTGTGTCCAGTGTGTGTGTGTGTGTGTGTGTGTGTGTCCAGTGTGAGTGTGTGTGTGTGTCCAGTGTGTGTGTGTGTGTGTGTGTCCAGTGTGAGTGTGTGTGTGTGTGTTTCCAGTGTGTGTCCAGTGTGTGTGTGTGTCCAGTGTGTGTGTGTATCCAGTGTGTGTGTGTGTGTGTCCAGTGTGTGTGTGTGTGTGTGTCCAGCGTGAGTGTGTGTGTGTGTCCAGTGTGAGTGTGTGTGTGTGTCCAGTGTGTGTGTGTGTCCAGTGTGTGTCCAGTGTGTGTGTGTGTGTGTGTGTGTGTGTGTGTGTGTGTCCAGTGTGTGTGTGTGTCCAGTGTGTGTGTGTGTGTTTCCAGTGTGTGTGTGTGTGTCCAGTGTGTGTGTATCTGTCCAGTGTGTGTGTGTGTGTGTGTGTGTCCAGTGTGTCTGTGTGTGTGTCCAGTGTGAGTGTGTGTGTGTGTCCAGTGTGTGTGTGTGTGTGTCCAGTGTGTGTGTGTGTCCAGTGTGTGTGTGTGTGTGTGTGTATCTGTCCAGTGTGTCTGTGTGTGTGTCCAGTGTGAGTGTGTGTGTGTCCAGTGTGAGTGTGTGTGTGTGTCCAGCGTGAGTGTGTGTGTGTGTCCAGCGTGAGTGTGTGTGTGTGTCCAGTGTGAGTGTGTGTGTGTGTGTGTCCAGTGTGTGTGTGTGTGTGTGTGTGTCCAGTGTGTGTGAGTGTGTGTGTGTCCAGTGTGAGTGTGTGTGTGTCCAGTGTGAGTGTGTGTGTGTGTCCAGTGTGTGTGTGTGTGTGTGTGTGTGTCCAGTGTGAGTGTGTGTCCAGTGTGTGTGTGTGTCCAGTGTGTGTGTGTGTGTGTGTGTGTCCAGTGTGTGTGTGTGTGTGTCCAGTGTGAGTGTGTGTGTGTGTCCAGCGTGAGTGTGTGTGTGTGTCCAGTGTGTGTGTGTGTGTGTGTGTGTGTCCAGTGTGTGTGTGTCCAGTGTGTGAGTGTGTGTGTGTGTCCAGTGTGTGTGTGTGTGTGTGTGTCCAGTGTGTGTGTGTGGTGTGTGTGTGTGTGGTGGTGTGTGTGTGTTTGTGTGTCCAGTGTGTGTGTGTCCAGTGTGTGTCTGTTCATGAGTGTGTGTGTGTGTCCAGTGTGAGTGTGTGTGTGTGTGTTTCCAGTGTGTGTCCAGTGTGTGTGTGTCCAGTGTGTGTGTGTATCCAGTGTGGTGTGTGTTTCCAGTGTGTGTGTGTGGTGTCCAGTGTGTGTAGCTGTCCAGTGTGTGTGTGTGTGTGTGTCCAGTGTGTCTTTGTGTGTGTCCAGTGTGAGTGTGTGTGTGTCCAGTGGTGAGTGTGTGTTGTGTCCAGTTTGTGTGTGTGTGTGTGGTGTGTGTGTGTGTATCTGTCCAGTGTGTCTGTGTGTGTGTCCATTGTGGTGTGTGTGTGTCCAGTGTGAGTGTGTGTGTGTGTCCAGCGTGAGTGTGTGTGTGTGTCCAGTGTGAGTGTGTGTGTGTGTGTCCAGTGTGTGTGTGTGTCCAATGTGTGTCCAGTGTGGTGTGTGTGTGTCCAGTGTTTTGTTGTGTGTCCAGTGTGTGTGTGTGTGCCAGTGTGTGTG